>NW_024868641.1:26693-31612 GCF_013358625.1 Macadamia integrifolia | reverse complement strand
AAAAAAAAAAGGGCAAGAGATTTTAAGGATCTACCTATCAAAAAAGATTTTGAATGTTTGTTTCTGGTTGGTCCAACTTCAAACTGCAATATCTTTTCAACCATAGAGCCAAATTGGTACACTCAAGTTCCTATTTCTTTTTTTTTTTTTTGGTGCTCTATCACATGGAAGGCTAAGAACAAAATTTTGGAGAGAAGAAGGCTACGGTTTGAAGAGAGAAGCTCCCCCTTGTGTATATGTGCATTTGTAGGTGGTTAGGTGTTTTTGGGAGGTTGTTTCTCTTCCATTAAAACTGGTTTGACAGGGTTGTTAGGATGTATTGATAATGTTACACTCGTGCCCTGATTCGATCTAATTTGAACTGTTGTGATAAGTCTCGGACCGGAGATTGGAAGTACAGGCGGGTTTTGGCTCGTGGCCACCCATTTTGGAAGGGGAAGAGACGACCCCACGTGTTCGTGCATTATGTGTCAATCCAATTGGATGGGATTCGTATCTTTTGATCCCAGACGGTAAGTGACCCGACTCCCCACACATGAATCCCGACATGTACCAACATTGTCGGAAGACTATAAGCACCGCATATGGAAACTACCCATCTGAGACCAATCGGAGGACAGCAAGTGTTTTCAAGACATTGAAAATAAGCCACCAGAAACAGCCTGGGCCTGAATCCAGTGACTGTTTTTGGTGACCAAATAGGCTACTGTCAAGGTTCCGATGCCCGTGGGTCCTGCTACTTACATCGTAGATAGCCTTAGATGATCCCAAATCATCCTCCACACCTTCCTCATGATATGAGCAATTTATGGACCTAAGTAGACAGGTCCTCATACTCCAGAAATCGAATTAACCCGATTGGACCAAATAGAGTTCAACCAAATGGACCCTAAGGCCCAACTTAACTTATAAGTTAGAAATGAGGATTCATTTCCTCATTTCTCACTTGTTCTCAATGTAGGAGAGGAGATAAAGAGTAGAGAAAGAAGAAGAAGAAGAAGAACAGGGGGAAAGGACTTACCTTGGTGCTAGCTGCCGCCTAATTGTCGGAATCGCTACCGGAGGTAAGTGCAATCACTTCTACTACCTCTCACTTTATTTTGACCTAGGTTAAGCTAGGTTTAGATATAATCTTAGTGTACAAACCATTTTGAGCTTGGGGAATGCATGTTCCACCTCCCCAGTGCCATTGTCTAGCTTAAATCGAGTCCGGTGAACTCTGGCAACAAGATTGGCCAAATGACCAACTAGGGTTTCGATCATTCGATAAGTGTATCTCCTAAATGGCTTTGTGGAATTAGAATTTTATTAATTTAGAATGATGCTAGGAACATCCCCTACAAACTCCATTGAACAAATCCCGATGATTGGGCCCAAGTTAAAAAGCCCCAATTCATTGGGCAGTGCTATACTACCACCAGAAACACTAGGCCTGCTTTTGGTGGGTTGTTTTCAGTGAACCCCTAAGCCTTAGGATCTCTCTACCACCACCACCACCAGAAGCAACACTGATATTTTCGATGGGAAGTGTCTGTTTCTGGTGACATTATTGTTCCTGATGGATCTTGTCTGTATCCTTTGGAGGTGACCCATGTGGGTCCCTCCCAGTGTTTTCGACACATATTGATGTACAATTACCTTTGTGTCTAGGACAATGATGCTCACGTGCCCCGAATTCAGAATTGAGTTGATCGACTTGTGGCCATACTTAACCCTAACACACACGAGCATAAACCAAGTGAGGGATGGTTGCTTTATTTTTAGGATTGTTTTATTATTATAGAACTGCTCACATGTGTAGGATTATACATGATTATTAATTGCTCAAATGATGATGGTATGCTATCACATGTTACATTTTTACTGAATTTATATGAAATGTTGTGGAGATGTTTGGCAAGATCCGGTGTGGCCGAGGTGGTACCCGTATCGTGATCGCCATGGTTTATTGTATGTATGAGACAAAATCCGGTGTGGCTGAGGTGGTACCGGTGCCGTGATTTTCGTATGCTTGTTGCATTAATGCATTGATTATGTGCATTAGAATTAGTTGTAGTGGCGGATTATACCTTGTGGCCAATGTGTTACCGGTATCGTGTGCTCTAGGACTGCATTTGGAAATGGATACGCTTCGTGGCCGATGATTGGTACCGGTGTTGCAAAGTCTATACTCAACTATTATATGCATGCTAGATTAGGTAAATGATAATGGGTTACTCTTTGTGATCGATGTGTTACCGGTATCGTGTACCTGTGACTATACTTGGAGATGGATTACACTTTGTGGCCGATGTGTTACTGGTATCGTGTAATTCATACTAACTGTATCATTATGAAGGCATATAGCATATATGTGGTTAGGTATCACTCCCTATGCTACGAACCCTTGCCAACAGGGGTTAAGGTGTTGGATAACCCATTGTGGTATGTTCGATGTGCCTTTCTAAAATGCCACACACGCGGTACAATGTGATTGTTGCCGGAGGTGGGAACTTGTCAGGCATGGTCGATGATTGGTACCGTTGTCACAATAACTAGGAGGGGGTTATCAGGGTTTGCTGGGTGATCCATGGATGCATATGAGAACTGACAGGCTTCTATTCACGGTTAGGGTTTATATCCCTACGTAGTCGATGGTGGTTCTGAGACAAAGGATACAACCTAATGTGTTATAGTAGCATTTATCAGACTTAGTTATATTGTTAGGTGGATAATAAAATAAACGAATTACATCACGAGCATCATGGATTATGTGTTAAATTTCTATTATCATGCATCATAAATTATTACTGCGATTGTTTTGCTTGGATGTGCTTGAACCCCGCCCCTCACTGAGCGAGTTGGAAAGCTCACCCCACGTATACACACTTTTTAGATGATGATGCAGGTACAGTCATGCTTATGACTAGTGAATTTCTTTCTTTCGGACTCGAGTATGGAGTGAACGACTAGTGGATGCCGAAAGCGGAGGAGCATGGCCGGGACTGTGCTTGTGATTTCTATGCATACGCAGCACCGTGAGGTGTTCAGCGTATTTTGGTGATTTTGATACAAGTTTGTAGATGGTACACTTTTGAACTTATTATTTATAAGTGATAGATGTTTGTAACAGAATAACTCGATTATGGTATATATTTTATCATTAGACATTTCCCCATGTTATTGATGATTCTGTTATTATACTCTGATTCCGCTATTTTTAGTTGGTTTGTAATGTGAGATTGTGAAATGTTATGGTACTGCTATTGAGATCCTGGTAGGTTTGTAAGACAAGTACGAGTCTTACTCACACTGTCGGTATTCCTAATAGTAAGTTGGGTCTACTGGAAGTGGGGTGTGACAGCTTAATATCAGAGCGTGTAGCTCTGCCTTAACTCACAATCTCAACCAAACCATAACTTGGGGAAATTAGGATTTAAATAGCAATCTCAAAGACAACAATTTATAGAATTGCACAATTAGAAGACAAGCATAGGTGTTAAAGCTGTTTCATTAAATAAGAAATTTGATTATATAAGCTTACAACTTTTCATAAAAATAAAATACTGAAAGCTAGAAATCCTAACTAGCCTAAGTCTAAGAAACTCAAACAACTGAAGCAAATGACAGAAAAGAAAATAGAAATTCCACCCAAAGGACTAACTCAGTGTTTGGTAGTGAGTACCCCTACAGGAAATGTAGTAGGTTTGAACTATGTACATGAGCCTTGTCCAGTAACCATAGGTGGACATGAGTTGAATGCTCATTTGATCGAAGTTGGATATGATCTACTTCGACGTGATTCTAGGGATTGACTAGTTGTCCGCATACAGAGCTAGTGTGCTATGTACAGAGAAGATAATCATTTTCAGACCTCGTGATGATAATGAGTTTGTTTTTCAAGGGGATAAGCCCAAGAAACCTAAGAAGGTCATCATATCAACACTTAAGATGAAGAAACTACTAGATAAAGGGTGTCAATGCTACTTAGCATCTGTGATGGATACTAAGATAGATATTAGGCCGTTGACCAAGCTAGATGTGGTAAGGGAAATTTTCTGTATTTTTGGATGACTTGACAGGTTTACCTCTAAATCAAGAAACAAAGTTTGTTATAGATTTACTCCCCGATTTGGCATAGTGTCAAAAGCCCTTACCGCATGGCCCCCACAAAGTTGAAAGAATTACATGTGCAACTTTAAGATTTTCTGAAGAAAGGATTCATTAGACCTAGCATATCTCCATAGGTAGCACCAGTATTGTTCGTCAAGAATGATGGAAGTATGAGATTGTGCATTGATTACTAGGAGCTTAACAAGCTAACCATCAAGAATCAGTATCCTTTGCTGAGGATAGATGATTTGTTTGATCAGTTGTAGGGTGCCAAGGTATTTTTCAAGATTGACCTTAGATTAGGCCATCATTAGCTCAGGATTAAGGATAGTGATGTCAGCAAGATGGCCTTCAGATCAAGGTATGGACATTATGAGTTCTTGGTGATGTCATTTGGGTTGACCAATGCACAGGTTGCTTTTATGGACTTGATGAACCGGGTGTTCCAAGATGTCTTAGTCAAGTTTGTGATTGTATTCATTGATGACATCTTGGTTTACTCCAAGAGTGCAGAGGAACATGTTGTTCACCTGAGGTTAGTACTGCCATGGCTGAGGGAGAAGCAACTCTATGCCCAAGGATTAAAGTATCGGTATCGATCGTCGTATCGGTTGGCCAAAATTAAGATACGTATCAGAGAGTATCGTATCGGAGATACACTAAGATACGCTAAAGATACACACATAAATGGATAAAAAACATTTTTTTAAACACTTTTGCATAAAGAATTTGTTAAAAAAAACTATTGATAACATGTATTATGCATAAACACTAAATTGAGGGTATCGTACTAAGAATTCAAGGTTTGTAGTTGTCCCATAAATGTA
>NW_024868641.1:8513-26673 GCF_013358625.1 Macadamia integrifolia | reverse complement strand
GGGGGGGGGGGGGTTACACTCTTATGGTTAGGTCTGCCTTTTTGGTACTGAAAAGGATTGAGCAGGTCAGTTTCTAAATGGCATCTGGCGAGTGCTGTTTTCCTCTGAGCTTAGAATGTAAGAAGGCCAAGGGTATAGGTCTTTTTTCCTGTTTCCAGGTAAGATGTTTTTCGTTGTTGCTCCTTTCTGAATTTAGATGCCCTGACCATGTTTGATACTTCTATTAGGTTCTTTTGGGTCATCTTATGAGAAGTATCTAAGAAATCTACTTACTAGCCTTTACCTATTAAAATTTCTAATTGAATACTTGCATAACTTATTAGTTGAAGTACATGAATAACTTATTAAAAACTTGTATGAATTTATTTGAAACTTAATATAAAGATTACTAATTCTTATGGTATCTACTGTACCTTTCTAGGTGAATTTTTGCATCTCCATGAATCTAATATTTGAATGGGTAGTCTCTCTATCATCCATCTTTGAGTGTCTGTATGGTAGCTTATTTTATATCCGCTTTGATCTACTCCTGCTAAAGAGAAACTGGTCTTACAGGGAATGGATTTTCTGAAATTGTTATTACATGTCTTCCCAACCTTGTATCCCAAAAGTAGTTCCTTTCCCAGATTGTTTACTATCCACATTCATCGAAACTATGATCTCATTCTCTCAAGTATCTTACTTCTTAGATTTGTAGTTTTGAATGTGAGAAGATGACAAGTGAATATTCAAAGAGCATCTGCAACTCTACTCATCTTCAGCCTGGAATGTAGATATCATCCTCTCTGTTATCAAGTAATTGAACTTAAGAATTAAGTTCTATTGGGAATTTCATTCTCACTTCTAACAAATCCTTCTGGGCAAGGATTAAAGTATCGGTATCGGTCGACCAAAATTAAGATACATATCGGAGAGTATCGTATCGTATCGGAGATACACTAAGATACGCTAAAGATACACACATAAATGGATAAGAAACATTTTTTTAAACACTTTTGCATAAAGAATTTGTTAAAAAAAACTATTGATAACATGTATTATGCATAAACACTAAATTGAGGGTATCGTACTAAGAATTCAAGGTTTGTAGTTGGCCCATAAATGTAAAATCCTTGTTCCCAACCTTGATTTCCACTTTAGTTAGAGAGAAATATTGCTGACAGCAACTTTGGAACAAAAACCCTTCAAAAAATCGTGTTTTTCTGAAAAATTACCCATCTTGGCCATTATATGACCATAGCGCACTGTATCGGTACATACCGATACGTATCGATACTCACCGATACGTATCGATATATATCGATACTCACCGATACGTGCCAATATATACCGATACGTACCGATCGATACATACCGATACTCATCGATACGTACCAATACATACTGAAATGTACATTTTACCTCAATTTTATAATTTTCATAGTCGTATCGAGGCATATCGTATCGTATCGATGTGTATTGGTGGTGTATTGATGCATATCGGTATGTATTGTAGGATATATATCGATACGAAAGGATTTTAAAAATTTCATGTATCGTATCGGTGTGTATCGTATTGATTGGCTAAATTTAAGATACGTATCGGAGGGTATCGTATCAGTATCGGAGATACTTAAAACCATGTCTATGCCAAATTCAGTAAGTATGAGTTTTGGTTGTCACAGGTGGCATTCCTTGGCCACATTGTTTCAGACAAGGGCATAGAGGTTGACCCAGGTAAGGTGAAGGCAGTCCTAGAATGGGAGACTCCTAAGAGTGTAGTAGATATACGTAGTTTTCTAGGATTGGTTGGATACTACAGGAGGTTTATTGAGAACTTCTCTCGCATTACTACCCCAATGACCCGACTCAGATGGAAGGATTTGAAATTTGAGTGGTCTTATGCTTGTGAAAAGAGCTTCAAGGAGCTAAGGCAAAGATTGGTATTAGTTCTAGTTTTAACTATTTTGACCAGTGCAGGTGGTATGGTTGTGTATAGTGATGCCTTCAAGCTGGGATTGATTTGTGTATTGATGCATCATGGGATAGTTATTGCCTATGCATCCCGCCAGTTGAAGGATTATGAGAAGAGTGATTTTTGCACTAAAAATCTAGAGACATTATTTGTATGGTGAGAAGAGTGAGATCTTCAGCGACTATAAGAGCCTCAAGTACTTCTTCACCTAAAAGGAGCTCAACATAAGACAGAGGCGTTGGCTAGAGTTGATGAAGTACTGACTGTTCTATCCACTATCGCCTAGGAAAGGCTAATGTGGTAGCTAATGCACTTAGTCGAAAATCCTAATCACTGACTCTTGCATCATTGACCACTAATGAGCATCTCATAGAGGAGGCCAGGAAACTTGATTTGGAGCTACTGGTGGAAGGTGTCACCTTGTCACTATCGGTATTGGTGGTACAACCTAGTTTGGTGGATAGTTACACTACAGCTCAGGGTACTGACGAAGAGCTGTAGAAGCTAATAGTAGAATGCAAAGAAAGAACCCAGAAAGACCCGGATTTTTCTGTGACTAAGAGTGGGACTCTCAAGTTCAAAGAGAAGTTATGTGTGCCTAGTGATGATGATTTGAAAAACACAGTTTTGAGAGAGGCACACAGCTCTCCATACTCCATTCACCCCGGCAGCATTAAATGTATAAGGACCTCAAGAGCTCCTACTGGTGGAAGGGAATGAAGAATGATGTGGCTACACAAGTGTCTAGATGCCTCACATGCCAGCAAATCAAGGTTGAAAGACAAAGGGCCCATGGTTTATTACAGTCACTGTCTATTCTCGAGTGGAAATGGAAAAATATTACTATGGACTTCATCACAGGCTTACCTCACATTCAGAGGGGTGTGGATGCTATTTGGGTAGTTGTGGACTACTTGACCGAGGTAGCTCATTTTATCCCAATCAAGGTCATATTTTCTATGGACAAGTTGACCAAGTTGTATATTGATAACATCATCAGGTTGAATGGTATATTAGTTAGCATTATCTCTGATCAGGATCCTAGATTCACTTCCAAGTTCTGGACATGTGTAAAGAAGGCTGTGGGTACACAATTGAATTTCAGCATAGCTTTTCACCCATAGACCGATGGTCAGTTGGAGAGGACTATCCAGACATTGGAAGACCTACTTCGAGCATGTGCCTTAGATATGAGTCACAGTTGGAATGAGCACATCTCTCTTATTGAATTCTCCTACAACAACAGTTATCAGGCCACCATTGGAATGTCACCATTTGAAGCACATTATGGTAGAAAATGTCAGACTCCACTCTATTGGGATGAGGTTGGTGAGCAGAATATTTGGATCCAGACTTGATACAGGCTACTAGTGAGAAGGTGAATGTGATCAGAAAAAGGATTAAAGCAACTCAGTTCAAACAGAAGAGCTATGCAAATGTCAGAAGTAAACATTTGGAGATTGGAGTTAGAGACAAAGTGTTCTTATAGATCTCCCCTGTTAAAGGAGTGATGCAGTTTGGAAAGAAGGGGAAGCTTAGTCCGAGGTTTATGGGACCGTGTGATATACTGGGAAGGATCGGACTGGTAGCTTACTGGATAGCTTTACCACCAGAGTTGGAGGGTACACATGATGTCTTCCATGTATCTATGTTGAGGAAGTACATTCTCGACCCCACTCATGTCTTGACTTACATACCCTTTGAGTTGGATGAGGATTTTGCCTATGTGGAGTATCTGAAGAAGATTGTTGATTGGAAGGACCATGTTCTTCATAACTACACTATTTCCATCATCAAAGTGAAGTGGATGAACCACCCTGGGAGAGGAAAGATGAGATGTTGAAGAAGTATCCTGGGTTGTTTGATTTACAAGGTATGTTCAATTTTGAAGATGAAATTCTTGTAAGGTCAGTTTAATTTGAACGGTTGTGATAGGTCTTGAACCGGAGATCGAAAGTACAGCCAGGTTTTGGCTCGCAGCTGCCCATTGTCGGAGGGGAAGAGATGATCCCACGTATTTGTGCATTGCATGCCAATCCAACTGGAGGGGATTCATACCTTTTGATCCCAGACGATAAGTGACCAGACTACCCACACATGAATCTCAACATGTACCAACATTGTCGAAAGACCATGAGCACGGCCGAGGACAACTACCCATGCGAGACCAATTAGAGGACAGCAAGTAGTCAAGACAGGAAGCTATCTTTCCCACCAAAAATAAGCCATTGGAAACAGCCTGGGCCTGAATCCGGTGACTGTTTTTGGTGACTAATCAGGCTACTGTTAGGGTTCCGATGCTTGTGGGTCCCGTCACTCGCATCATAAACAGCCCCCGATGATCCCAAATCATCCTCCACATATTCCTTATGATATAAACAATTATAGACCTAAGTAGACGTGTCCTCATACTCCAGAAATTGGATTAACCCGATCAAACCAAATAGGGTTCAACTAAATGGATCCTAAGGCCCAACTTAAATTATAAGTTAGAAATGGGGATTCAGTTCCTCATTTCTCACTTGTCCTCAATGTAGGAGAGGAGAGAAAGAGGAGAGGAAGAAGAGGGGGCAAGGACTTACCTTGGTGCCGACTGTCGCCTAGTTACCGGAATCGCTACAGGAGGTAAGTGCAATCAATTTTACTACTCTCTCTCTCTTCATTTGACCTAGGTTAAGCTAGGTTTAGATGGAATATTAGTGTACAAACCATGTTAAGCTTTAGGAATGCATGTTCCACCTCCCCGGTGCCATTGTCAAGCTCAAATCGAGCCCGGTGAACTTTGGCAATAAGATTGGCCAGATGACCAACTAGGGTTTCGATCATTCAATCGACGTATCTCCCATATGGCTTGGTGGAATTGGGATTTTATTAACATAGAATGATGCTATGAACATCCCCTAAAAACTCCATGGAACAAATCCCGACGATCGGGCCCGAGTCGTAATACACCAATTCACTGGGCAGTTCTATACTACCAAATGAAACAAGCCACTGAAAACACCGGGCCTGCTTCCAGTGGGTTGTTTTCGATGAACCCCTAGAACCTCTCTACCACCACCACTAGAAACAACACTAATATTTCCGATGGAAAGTATCTGTTTCTGGTGGGTGTTTCCGGTGACATTACTGTCACTGATGGATCTTGTATATACCCTTTGGGGGTGACCCATGTGGGTCCCTCTTAGTGTTTCTGACACATATTGACGTAAGATTGCATTTGTGTCTAGGATAGTGATGCACACATTCCTCGAAGTCAGAATTAAGTTGATCGACCGGTGGCCGTACTTAAACCATAACATGCACGAGCATAAACCAGGTGAGGGATGGTTGCTTTATTTTTGGGATTATTTTATTATTATAAAACTACTCACACGTGTAGGATTATACATGATTATTAATTGCTCAAATGATATGGTATGCTATCACATGTTATATTTTTCCTGAATTTATATGAAATGTTGTGGAGATGTATGACAGGATCTGGTGTGGCCTTGGTGGTACAAGTATCGTGATCGTCATGTGTTTATTGTATGTATGAGATGGAATCCGACGTGGCCTAAGTGGTACCAGTGTAGTCGCGGATTACACCCTGTGGCCAATGTGTTACCAGTATCGTGTGCTCCAGGACTGCATTTGGAAATGGATACGCTTCGTGGCTGATGATTGGTACCGGTGTTGTGTAGTCCATACTCAATTGTTATATACATGCTAGATTACGTAAACGGTCACGGGTTGCACTTTGTGGTCGATGTGTTATCGGTATCGTGTATTCGTGACTATACTTGGAGATGGACTACACTTTGTGGCCGATGTATTACCCAGTATCGTGTAATTCATAGTAACTGTATCATCATGAAGGCATGTAGCATATATGTGGTTAGGTATCACTCCCTATGCTATGAACCCTTGCCAACTGGGGTTAAGGTGTTGGATAACTCATTGTGGTATGTTCGATGTGCCTTTCTGGAATGTCACACCCGTGGTACAATGTGATTGCTGCCAGAGGAGGGAACTTGTCAGGCTTGGCCGATGATTGGTACCGGTACCATGACAGTCAAGAAGGGGTTATCAGAGATTTGTTGGGTGGCCCATGGATGCATATGGGGACTGGCAAGCTTCTATTCATAGCTAGGGTTTGTATCCTGTTAGGATTTAAAATGTAACCGCAAGCGTACGGATCAATGTAGTTATGGGTCAACAGGGAGAGCAGCCACTTTATTTTTGGTTTCTTTTAATAATGCGAAAGTGAACCAATTAATGGTTGTGATCTAATTCTAACTACCATCCTAAACATATGTATCTAAAATAACGTTCTAGCCATTCGTCATCTAAGAATTTAAATACGCAAGCCACGTAATTAAAATTAAAATTAAATAAATAACTGAAAATAAACAACCCACACAATTTAAAAACAATGAAGAAAAAAATACTGAAATAAAAATAAAGTAAAAGAAAGGGGATAAAGCTAGAGAGAGGCTCACAAGTAGGTTTCTCTACTTAGCCCGAGGGATGCATCATAATATGAGCTTCCCTACTTGACCAGAGAGTAACTCTTACAAGGGTTACTCTACTTGGCTTTAGGGAAAGGGAGGCAATTAAAATAAAAATAATAAAATGATGGTTCTATGGCTAGGAGGGGTAAAACCAACACATACACTAGCCATGAACTTTGGGGGAAAGAGAAAGCAATAATGTAACGACTAAAATTAAAATCCTAAATTAAGAAAGAAAGGGTAGTCAGAAGAGGGAATGAGAGGAGGGAGAGAAGACTATTGAAGAAGCCTACCTACCCGAATCAATGCTTGAACTTGGAAGCTTGGGTGATTTCAGATACTTCCAACCCTAAAAACCAAATCTGGAATGAACCAAATTTAAAATTTCTAGGCCTGGAGAAAATAAATCTTGAAAAAGAGATGCTCAATGGCTCGTGATCTTGTCACCTACATTTATGCCTAGAACTATAACTTAAAAATTACAACTCAATTGCATAAATCATAAACATAAAAGGTTGAATAAAAATAAAAAGTATTTACATTAATTGAAATAAAAAGCTATTAAAAAATTGATTAAAGCAAAAACAAAGAAGAACTAAAATTAAAGAGAGAGAGAGAGAGAGAGAGAGAGAGAGAGAGAGAGAGAGAGAGAGAGAGAATAACTAAAAAAAAACACTAAAAGAAGAATGAAGTGCCTCCCCTCCTCTTACAAGAGTTGTATTTATAGGGAATGGGGAGGTAGGGTAACAAATTTCACTTTTCTAAAAGGGAAAAACCCACAATTGGTAGATGAGATCTTTTGAGACCAAAAGTGTTAAGGTGGAGGAGAGAGAAAAGAGAAATAAACTTGAAGAAATTTCCTATCATTTTTTTTTCTTATTTTATTTTATATATTTTTTTCTCTTCATTTTCTCTCTCTTCAAATCTTGCGCACAAGCCTTGTTGGCCGATTTTTTTTTCTCTTCCTTGTTGCTTTGTGTGATCTAGACAATCTTCTAGTGATGATGTGGAGGAGAGAGAAGATTTGGATAAGACATATTTTTCCTTTTTTTTTTTTTCTTTTCTTGCGTAATAGGGTCGGGCTAGGTTTTCTATGCCTTAACCTAGGCCCGGCCCAACCCCACATAGGGTTGGGTCTGGTTTGGCCAGGTTGGCCCTCATAGTCGGGTTAGACAGGGTTAGGGCTTAGGGCGGGTTCGGATCATCAGGGCTAAACTTACATCCCTACTATTAAGGTTGTTCATCTCCTTGCTATTCAAGTAATTGTTAAGGTACTTGCCAACAACAGACCGTGGTGCAACATGAGAAGATTTCGGAAAGGTTATGTCCATCGGTCTTTGACGGATGGAAGTTTAGCAACCGAACACAACTCGAGTGAAAAGGGAATTTGGTCATCGAACAAGGCCCAAGGTGTGCAAGAAGCCTGATCAGCAGGTCCAACACTGTGCACATGCTGAAGCATGAATACAAAAATATCAATCTCAATAACACTATTGAGTCTACTCCCGCAGCTCCAAAGCACAACTGAAGGGAGGGGGTAACTGATGTGCATAAACATCACCAACCATCAACGAAGAGATAAGTGGACCGATTAAAGACTACTCTTATCATATAGTTGTAGTTAAGTCCGCTTCAAGGGCATTTTTGTCATTTCAAATGGTAGTTTCAGAAGAAGAGTTATTCGAGAAAGTTGTAGAGCACCAAGCCATCAGTCGAACGCTATTGTCTAGATCCAAGTCCTGATGAGAAGATGTGTATATTCGATCGAGAGATTCAAAACCAGGTAATAGCGAGGCTTTTACTTATGATGTGGCAGGCTTCATTGCACCTTAGGGGACATGGGGACAGTGCTGATGATATTGGCTGAAGCCTTCTTTCAAGACCCATCAATGGGTTTACTGATGATCAGGTTGAGATGAGTGATAATTATGAAGATATGCAAGATGATTCGCTATCAGGCTCCTAGAGATTATTGGTATTATTTTGTAGTAGATATTCTAGTATTAAATAGTCCAATATGGTGTAACCAATCACCCGGTTTTTAAGATGGATTGGCCCAATTGGTATTTGCTTCTTTGAGTTGATATCCATTGGGGGGCTTATTTGCCTCAGCCACACCATTCGTATTTGTGGGGGTGGAGGTTGTTGGAATAGGGACTGTGTTTGTGTTTGTGTCACTAACATGGTTGTCAATGGCGTGTAGTTTTGGTGTGTGAGAGAGAAGGTCCCATCTAAAGTGATGAGATGACTTTAGTGCCTCATACAGTAGGGGATTCTTTTGTAATATGAGAGTTTAGATAAGTCCTATCTCACTTTTTTCTTTTTAACCTATTAAGAGAATGCATTGTATAATAATAATATACCAATCAATCTTGGTGTACCTATGCATGTAGGATTAAATGGAGTATTCACATCATTCAAAGAATAATCAGTTATAGAGGAAAGCACCATAAGCAAAACAAAGTTAAAAGTCAAAGGTCATTATAAGGAAACTCCATAACAGAGGAAGAAGAGAATGTCGAGAGAAATTATAGTGTTATTAAATCATTTATTTTTGTTAGTTCTGCTTGGACATCCCTATCATTTGAGGTATTTCAACATATGTCCATCTCTACACTTATTGCAGTCTCTTGACTGAACGTGTAATGCCAATGTGATCAAAACGCCTTTCATGAATAAAGACATCAAAGCTGGTTACATGCATTGATCAATCACATTGAAGAAGGAAATTAGGAAAAAAAGTATCCACAACCAAGGCCACAAATAAAGGCTACGTTTGGTTGTAAGGGGAATTAAAGGAGGGAGTAAATTTTTTAAACCTAAAGGAAGGAACTTTTGTAATCGCTAACCCATGTGATTGTATAAACTACTTAGATTTCTACTATATATAATAATTATAAATTTCGCATGTAATTTTTATTTTACATTTTCAATCAAAGTTTTTTTTTTCTTCTTTTTATTTATTTATTTTTATTTATTTTTAATTTTTTTAATGAACTAAAGGGTTTTGGATACAAAGTAAAATAAAAATTTATGACCAAATATGGATTGATTTGGAGTTAGTGATATAGTTACATAAGATAATGATTACAAAAGTTATTTTTTAATTTTGAAAATTTCACTTCCAAATTCTTCCCAAATCCATTAACATTTGAGGTTTCCTCTTATACAGATGCTTTTGTTGTTGCGGCCGAATGTTGATACTTCTGCTTATGCATATGCTATGGAAAAGAATGAATTTCATTTCCCTACCCCGTATTGTTTTCTTTTGGGCGGTACTTCTTTGATGTGTAGCACACTAAAGTTATTGTATTAAGGGTTTCTCATGCTCTATTGCTATGTTATTGTTTAGCTTCGCTTATTTTTTGTTGTAAAGAAACGCTCAAGGCCAGGTGAGCTAACTATAGGTCCGAATGGATTGAGACACCTACATATTTCTTAAGCAAAAGCAAAACTTGTGTTTCTATACGAGTTTTCTATTGAAGAAAGGGGTGTTAAGTACATACATCGATATAATTAAAGACATATATGAGAGCGTGGTGACTTATTTGAGATATGTGGAAGGCCAAGGTAAAGAATTCCCAATTACAATTGGGTTACATCAAGGATAGGCCTTAGACCTTTATTTGTTTATGTTTATTATAGATGAGTTAACCAAGAAAGTTCTAGACAAGGTTTTCTGGTGTATGCTCTTCACAAATGAAGTTACATTTTCTTCATCATAGAGTAGCTAAAGTTACACATCATATCTGCAAAACACATACACCATGTCCTAAGCAAGCGATACTATACTTCATTATTTTGATTCATTAAAAGATTCCTTATTTCTTCAGCTTCTGTTTCGGAATGCTCTCTTGTTTCATCAGCGTCTATTTCAGCTTAAGCTTCTATTAATGTTGATGCTTTTCAAACAACTTTTTATATTGATTCTCTAACCAAACGAAACCAAAATAAATAACCAATTAAGAACTGACATGATTAAATTCTTGTTTTTGAGAAGTTTATCATGGACCATAACTAGGTAAAAATTGTGACCAACACACTTATTTGTGCAAGGATGAAATTACAATTTCCAAAATCAAGGTAATGATTTGAATTAACAGTGTGTCAAATTTCAGCCTCAAACTTAATCATGCTTGTCATAGATCTCCATGCACAATTTTTGTCGTACGTTTACTCTTTTAAAGGTGTTAGATTTTCAGTACTTTCCTACCAAAAAAATTTATTTATTTTTTCAGTACTTCTTACAAAAGCCAACGGCCAGACCAAGATTTTCTAAAATAGGATAGAAGATCAAATTGGTCAGAGTCAATTCCAATTCATATCAGATTAGAATCGGCTTGAATCGGTCTGATCCAACGAATTCCAAGCCATTTTGAGCTAGTAACGGAATTGATCTGAGATCTACCAAAACGATAATTAAAATGAATTGGAATTTGCCCAATCCTTGATTTTATAAAGAAAAAGAATCACTAAGAATCGGATTGGTGTCAGCCGACTCCAATCCACATTGGCCGATTCACCAATTCAATTTTCAATTTAAGAACAGTGGGCTAGACCCTATTTTGTAGATCTAGGTACAAAGGTCATAGTTTGATAAGTGAATGGAGGAGCCAAAACATCCCTTTAAAGTAATCTAAGAAACCAATTTACCATTGCACATCATGTTCAAAAATATTTGAGACTCCTCCGTCAAGAGTCAAGACTACTTATTGGTCTTGTTTTTTATTTATTTATTTTTTGATAAGAAGAAAAATATATTAAAAGCATAAAAAATAAAATATGTACATCATGATAGGAGATGGGGGGAAGGGATAGAGATTCTCCTTGTGAGAATCCAAAAAGCTTGTATTTTTAAAAGGTAATTACATCTTCATCAGGGGAATTAAGATGAAATTTAAGCTTTGGTGAAAAAATGTTGGATATCCAAAAAGAGGGGATTTTCATGTAAGGCCATTGATAATTCTTGTGGTTAGTCAACAAAAAATGGATAGTCTCTAAGTCGGTCCAAATATTCCCACATATCCAGCCATCTATCCTCCTTCATGTGTCTTACTTCCATGAGCAGTCCCTGAGTGTATGCTTCATCAGTATTTCCTGTCATCATATAATCAGCTTTAAATAAAAAAATATTATTTTTATTGATTATGCAATAAGCCCAAGCCGAGAATGTTTTAAATTGATTATGATACCCACACAAATTTTAGTTGATGGGGTCCAAGTAAGGAGATAAGGGGGATGGGGTGTCTCTTGGTTTGAAATCATCTGGCTGTGATTATTGAAAATTCTAGAATGAACAATCCATTGATTCATCAAATGAAAGATCATACTGGGTTTAGGTTTATCTTGTTTAAAAATCACAGCATTCCAATGGTTCCATATATAATAAAAAAAATATATAAAAAAAAAGTCAAATAAACTTTCAAGTGGAACATTCTGAAACAAATACAAGACCGCCTTGTCAATGTTTGGTATGTTCAATTTATTATTATTATTATTATTATTATTATTTTGGCAACTGGTTCGGCACATTACTCACATGCCTTGTTATCTACAAGACCCCAACAATTGGGGACACAAGACAATTCATCAAATAAGGGGTTGGAGAACAAGGAGGGAGGGGAGAGAGATTGTGATAGGGTTATACATCCTAACAACGTGTACATCCTTTTCTTATATTTTCTCTGAACTTGTTTAACTAGGTTTTACCATAAGTAGGTTTTTTTACCCAAAAAAAAAGAAACATTAGTAGGTTTTAATAGATTGGAATGCTACCAATTAAAACATTAACCACAAGTTAAACTTTCAAGTAAATATTTCATTATTAGGGTAAAATCTTGTTATTTCATATGTATTTTCAAAAAATATGCTAAACAATAACCTCCCTTGAGAATGACATAATGGTAAATTACTTTTAAATAATTTTAAGGGAAAAGGGCAGGTATGCTAGCAATATGTAATGGAATTAGGAATGCTAGCAAATGTGGATCGTAGGATTAGGGTAATTGAATCGTTGTCCTTCATTTTTGAAATGATGTACAATACTTATACAACTTTATTGTACATACTAAGACCTTATACAAACTCTGAACCTGACATGGCAGCTTTACACTCTCTCTCTCTCTCTCTCTCTCTCTTTATGAAGCTACTTCTGATTTTGATTTTACTTTGTTAATTATGAAATGGCAGACTTGGGGAGTCATCATCAAATATGCCATTGGGGTCCTCTACACCTTTGAACTTCATATCATCATCATCAACATCATTACCGATGGGAGATTCTTCAAGGCTTGGCTTGGGGCTTCTTCCACACCTGTGGCTATTGGCAACTCATCATCCAACTTATTTATGTGCCATTCTGTAGTTCTCAAAACTACCGTTCCTCTCTCAATCTATCACGCTACAACCTAGACCTTCTTCGACAATGGTTGTTCAGTCTTGGACAGCAGTGTAGGGTCTTCATTGGTAGCCATCACAGGATGTTGACCGACATCGTTTAGAAGGTCAACCTTCTTTGACCATCGTTGTTCAGTCTCGGACGACAACATCGTATAATCATCTTAAACTCATGCCCAAGATCTTCAGGAACCCACCAGTCCTCAGCTGGAAATTCTACAGTGGATCCCGACTTTGACTCCTCAACCCAAAAACCTACAAGATCATCTAAAAATGGTGTGCACTTGGGATACACTCACTAGCCCAATAAATGAAAAGAAAGACCAAGTAAGCATTCGCAATACAAATGAACCAATATGCATGCAATGTCTATTTTTATTATCCTAAATCACCTAAGAAACATTTCTAAGTCATAGGCTATGTGGTACTCATAAGCACAATATGCGTATGCCCAAGGTACGACTCGTGAACCCCATCCTGCGATACACCCATAGGGTTGTCGAAGAAGGCCAGCCATGGATACCCGGAAAAGTAAATTACTGTTCCTCAGTGACATTAAAGTAAATGACATTAAAGTAAATTGAGCCTTGCCCGGCATTAAAATAACTTGGACCTTGCCTTGCATTAAAGTAAATGACATTAAAGTAAGTGCAGTACGGACATTAAAGTAAATGCAGTACGATTGGCTCTCTGATTATATCACCAAAGTTGCCGACTGTCTTAGTGATCAGCCGGGCATACTTCTTATCATCACTGTTGGTACACAACCTCAGACTTTCCCCCAGTAATATACCCAATACCTAAACCCTTACTGGGAAGGGTCATAGCACAGGGAAATGTCATTCCTAACCGCATACTTCTATATAAGATAGTACGATTGCATAGTACCACCATGTTCTATTCCACGGGCCACCAATGCATTCATTTTCAAGTTGACTACGACATCTAATCTAGTAATACATCATGTTCAGTAATTGAAATCATTCATCTCATAATTCATAACAAGAAATATGCATTTAATAATTAAAGTTACAGCATAACAAATCATAAACGAATTTCTTAATGCACAAGACAATGCATGCAAATGACATTCATGAATGGCTAGTCTACACACATTAATAAAGTGATGACATGGATAGTCTATAATAATAATGAAATGATGTAAAAACACTCCAAAAAAAAAATTCAACATCCTCTCCCCACTTACATAGATATGTACAATGTTCGCCCTTATTACAAGGGAGATTTGACGTGCAGTGATGCAAGGTTCTAGCAAAACCTAACATAAAAAGGTCGAGTTTAGTATATCTCTACTTTAGGTTCATAACCAACGAAGTACGATGATCTCAACGTATTTAAAATCATTATAGGAGGTTGCCTGACAAATTTGGACCCTATCAGAGCCTGATAAGCCACAATTGTAGGTCAACCGACAGGCCAGGCGCCTGTTGGTCACGCTCACCAGTTGGGCCAGGGGCTCTGCCAGGACAGACGGGCCAGGTCGTCCACCAGTCCTTGCCCATCAGTTGGGCCAAAAATCCAACCAAGACAGGTAGGCTCTAGATTTGTGGGTCCAATCACTTTCTAGGACACCCACCAGTCAGAATCGGGATTCTACTGTTCACTTCCATTCTTCATCTCGCCTTGGGATAAGCACAAGGGATCAATTCGATCACATTTTCCACACATGTAAGGTCCCATATTGTGATTCTAACCTAGATCTATGATCGATTTAAAGTTTCAAGCACACATTTTACCTCTTTACTAAAGAACACCTTCAAAACTCCAAATCTCTTCTTCAACCCAAGAAATCATTAAATGCTCATCAAATCTTTTGATTTCTTCATTTAAAATCTTCAAAATCAACATGTATGTCTCCTATTAAACCTTAGATTCATCTTCTCAAGTGGGATTAACAAGATCTAAAGGATTTCTACCTGAATCGAAGGGTTTCACTTAGGGTTTCTTGAGAGTTTAAGAAAAATAGCCTTCACTCACCTCAAATGGGAGATCTCATGACAATGATCACTTTTTCGATGTCGAAATGGAAAGATCTAACCTCGGCGTCGCACTATGAGCATTTCTTCTTCTTTTTCTTCCTTTTCCTTCCTTCTTCTCGCTCTCTTCTTTACTCTTCTCACCCACCTTCTAAAGCATTAAATGAGGAAAAATAAAAGTCATAATGTTATTTATACTTGGGTAAATATCTAATGACCAGATTGGTAGGTCATACTGGTGGGTCCGACCCACCTATGACCACCCACATGTATTTCACTCTTGGTATATGATTTAAAATACGTACTCATCATAAAATATGGCTATGTACCTTTATTATCTGTACATGGCCTTGTGATATGTGCAAGTGCATGGCTTTGGCACGCAGACTTCACTGGGCATTGGTTCAGACCCGTCTGGCCAACCTGAGTTTAGAGTCTCTCTTACTATCATGTTCCATAGGGTACCCCTCTCAACTCGCTCGGGTTCAAATCCTACATGACCAAACCAACCAACTGGATAAATAAACTAGGTTTAGAAAGTAGGGTATCACATTTACCCCCTTTTTGAAAATTTTGCCCTGAAATTGTAGTACATGGTTGTCCGAAAAGATGAGGATATTTAGCCTAGATGTCATCTTTTTTCTCCTAAGATGCTTCCTCAAGTGAATGATTAGCCAATCAAACCTTCACAAAAGCGATGGAGCGGTTGCGAAGGGTCTTTATCTTCCGATCTAGAATTTCAGTAGGTTGTTCTTCGTATATCATATCAACTTCTAAATACTCTGGGTCCATGGGTAGCACATGGGATGGATCATGAATGTACTGCTTCAGTATGGAAATGCAGAATACATTGTGAACATTGCTGAGGGAAGGTGGAAGAGCCAATATATATGCTATGGAGCTAACTCATGATAAAATTTCAAACGAGCCAATATATCTCGGACTTGACTTGCCCCTTTTGTGGAACCATTGTAACCCTTTGGTAGGAAAGATTTTAAGAAATACTTTCTCCCCCACTGGGAATTCAATGTCTTTCCTGCGGTTGTCCGCATATCTCTTTTGACGTGATTGGGCTGCTTTAATCCTTTCCCAAATGGCATCAACCTTGTCATATGTCATCTGTATCATTTTCGATCCTAGCATCTGGTGCTCACCTACTTCATCCCAATATAGGGGCGTTTTGCGCTTCTTGCCATACAGTGCCTCATATAGAGCCATTCCAATTGCAGCTTGATAGCTATTGTTATAAGAAAACTCCATAAGAGGTACGTATTCCTCCCAACTGTCACTCATTTCCATTGCACAGGCCCTGAGCATATCCTTCAGTATTTGTATGGTTCGTTCTAATTGCCTATCGGTCTGTGGGTGGAAAGTATTATTCAGATTCACTTGTTTGCCCAAAGCTTGCTGGAGGTTTTTCTAAAATCTAGATGTGAACCTTAGATCTCTATCTAGCACAATGCTCACTGGCACTCCATGTAAACAGACTATGTTATCCATAGAAAGTTGTGTTAGCTTGCCCATGGAATAATTGGTCCTAATTGGAATGAAATTACTAGTCTTAGTAAGCATTTCAACTACCATCCGGATTACATCCACCCCCTTGGGTGTTTGGGGTAGCCCTGTGACAAAGTCTATAGTGATCCTACTCTCTTTTTACTCCAGTATGAGGAGTAGCTGAAGAGTGCTATATGGTTGATGCCGTTCCGCCTTGACCTTCTAGCACATGAGACACTGTGCCACATACAAGGCTATAGTAGTTTTCATTACTGGCCATCAATAGATTTGTTTAAGATCTTTGTACATCTTCGTACTTTTGGGATGGAGTGAGTATTTAGAACTGTGTGCTTCCTTCACTATCTTGTCCTGTATTTTCATATCGTCGAGCACACATAAACTGCCTTGAAACAGTAATTCCTTGTCATTAGCTATTATGAAGTCAGGGTCATTCATTGTTTGCTCCTGAATTTTTATTCTGATTCTTTGTAGCTCAGGATCTAAAGATTGTTTCATTATCACCTCCTTGAAGGACGGATGTACCTGTAGGGCTGTCAGGGATATGGTTAACTGCGTAACATCATCTGTCTGATGTTCAAGCTCCAAGGTTGCTCCTTCATATAAAAGGATTTCATCCATCAGTATCGCCTCTTGTATAAGCTATGGACTAACAATAAGTATGAAAGTGATACAGTCTGAGCCTTCCGACTTAGAGCGTCAGCCACCACATTAGCTTTGGCCAAGTGATACTAAATATCACAATCATAATCCTTCATAAGTTCAAGCCATCTTCTCTACCTCATATTCAAATCTCTTTGGGTGAAGAAGTATTTAAGACTTTTGTGATCAATGCATATCTTGCATTTCTCCCCATACAGATAATGATGTCAGATCTTCAAAGCAAAATGACTGCCGAAAGTTCTAAATCATGAGTGGGGTAGTTCTTCTCAGAAGTTATTGGACACATATGCTACCACCTTGCTGTGTTACATGAGAACACAGCCCAACTTGATCTTGCAAGCATCGGTATAGAATATCATCCCACCTGCACCATTTGGAATGATCAATACAGGAACTGAAACTAACCGCTTCTTGTTTGAGATTTTAAATGTAACCGCAAGCGTACGGATCAGTGTAGCTACGGGTCGAACTCAGAAAGGGCAGCCACTTTATTTTTTTTTCTTTTAATAATACGAAAGTGAACCTATTAATGGTTGTGATCTAATTCTAACTACCGTCCTAAACATATGTATCTAAAATAACGTTCTAACCATTCGTCATCTAAGAATTTAAAGACGCAAGACACGTAATTAAAATTAAATAAATAAATAAGTGAAAATAAACAACCCACGCAATTAAAAAAAAATAAAGGAAAAAAATGCTGAAATAAAAATAAAGTAAAAGAAAGGGGGGAAAGCTAGAGAGAGACTTACAAGTAGGTTTCTCTACTTAGCCCGAGGGATGCATCATAATATAAGCTTCCCTATTTGACCAGAGAGTCACTCTTACAAGAGTTACTCTACTTGGCTTTAGGGAAAGGGAGACAATTAAAATAAAAGTAATAAATTGATGGTTCTATGGCTAAGAGGGGCAAAGCCAACACATACACTACCCATGAACCTTGGGGGAAAGGGATAGCAATAATGTAACGACTGAAATTAAAATCCTAAATTAAGAAAGAAAGGGTAGTCAGAAGAGGGAATGAGAGGGGGGAGAGAAGACTATTGAAGGAGCCTACTTACTTGAACTTCAATCCTTGAACTTGAAAGCTTGGGTGATTTGAGATACTACTAGTACTAAAAACCAGATCTGGACTAAAC
>NW_024868641.1:0-8493 GCF_013358625.1 Macadamia integrifolia | reverse complement strand
AAAAAAAAAAAAAAAAAAAAAAAAAAAAAAAAAAAAAAAAAAAAAAACTGAACTTGAAAAAAAAAGATGCTCCATGGCTCGTGATCTTGTCACCTAGATCTAAGCCTAGAACTATAACTTTAAAAATTACAACTCAATTGCATAAATCATAAACATAAAAGACTGAATAAAAATAAAAGAGTGATTTCATTAATTGACATAAAAAATATTACAAAAGTGATTAAAACAAAAATAAAGAAGAACTAAAACTAAAGAGAGTGAGAGAGGGAGAGAAAGAAGAAAACTAAGCATAAACTAGAAAGCAAACTAAGGGGAATAATAATTAGGAGGGGGAGAGGAAAGGGCTTTTATAGGGCTTTTGTCTTGCCTCCTTCCTTCTACAAGTCTTCTTTAAGAAAAGAAAGAAAATAAAATAAAATAAAATCTTAGTTAAAATCCTCATTCTCTGAGATATTGTGTGAGAAAAGAGAGAATCCGTTTCCAAAATTAACAAATTCTATTCCTTCCTTATAATATTAACCAA
Source organism: Macadamia integrifolia (assembly GCF_013358625.1). Taxonomy (NCBI): domain Eukaryota; kingdom Viridiplantae; phylum Streptophyta; class Magnoliopsida; order Proteales; family Proteaceae; genus Macadamia; species Macadamia integrifolia. The sequence continues at coordinate 7,970 of NW_024868641.1, read as the reverse complement.
TATCTTGTAATCTTGATTAAATCAGAAAGGAATCTTTGCATAGCATCTTCAAGGTCTTGTGAGGTGGCAAGGAGAGAGAATAATCTTCAGGATTTTGTAGGAGAGAGATGTGGTACCAATGAGTGGGTCCCACCTTTGGACTGGTTATTGATTCACTTTAAGCACTTTCTCTTGTAAACTTGGAAACTAAAAAAATAAGAAAAATAAAAGTAGTACTATCCAAAGTGGGGCAAAATGTACACTTATATCCCTAAGATTTCACACATTATTGTGTTCATCAAATTCCCCCATACTTGACTTTTGCTCATCCTCGAGCAAGATAAATAAATAAAGAAATGAAAGAAAAAGCCTAACTCACTTTCGTAAGAATCACGGTTGTGCTTAGCATGTGCAACAAGCCTTTAAACCCCTAAGTTACCCTAGTGGACGAGTTGTGTCTCGTGGGTGTTTGTAGTGATATACATCAAAATTCAGAATAAATAAATCTCAACATTGGCTAAAGGTAAGGCTCATACCGATTTAGAGCAAATATAATTTTTCTTACAAGGGACCCCCACACTTGAACTTTTATTACCGTTGATTAATTCCAGGCACTAGCATATTTCTTAATTTGGAACTCACCTCGTCTCTTCCAAAACATCCTTATCTTAAGGCAAAACCACTTGTGAAGAAATAGGGAACCAATGACTAAGGAGTTTGAGTGTTTTTGACCAAAACATATTACTAAGCATTAATGACATTTGCACATTTTTTTTCTCCATTTTTTTCACTTAAATTCTATTCTACTCCACTACTTTTAGCCTGAATGACATGGTGGAGCAAACACCAGACACCCAAGTTACTATGTAGCTTCGTTTTTTGCATATACCCACAAAGACAGTGATGCTAGAGTTCCTTCAGAAGTTTCCTCCCAAAGAATTTCGAACAAGACACCACGCTTCCTGAGGCGCAATGCACTGTCTAGTTCCAAGGGAATCAACTCTTATTCTTTTTTATACCACATTTCACATTTCATTTAAAATTATGCATTTGTCAACCCATGCCAAATTAAAAAGAAGGTCTCAACTCCAAATCAAAAGGACAAGGAACCCACAGACTTACATATGGTCCAACATCATAAATCAGGGGTCTCTTATTTTTCAAAAGAAAGTCCCACCTCAAGACACAAGCTTGTTTCTTTCTTCTCAACAGGGTTTTTATACGTTCAAAATGGGTACCTTAGTCAAACTTTTATTTTCATACATCAAGCAACCGAATGGTATGATCATTAGCCAAAAGCCAAAGTAGGACTTCATCCTTTAGCAAGCTTAAAAAAAAAAAAAAAAAAAAAAAAAAAAAAGTGAAAAAAAACAAAAATTGGTTTCCCTCCCCCACACTTAAGTCATGCAATGTCCTCAATGCATGGAAATAATTAAAAATGAAGACAATGCAAGGGGGTTATACCTGATTAAAAGTTAATCATCAGTGTAAAGAGGTTCATGGAGATCCATGACCTCTTCACTACCAGTATTAGGAAACTCGAGGAATGGCTTCAAACGCTGACAATTAACCTTCGAAATTACCCCTGTTCCTAGATTCAAAATCTCCACAGCCCCATGGGGATATACATTATGAACAATAAATGGGCCATCCCATCGGGATCTAAGCTTACCAGGAAAAAGATGCAATCGAGAGTTGTACAATAAGACCTTATCACCAATTGTAAAAGATTTACGTAGAATGTGTTTATCATGGAAAGCTTTGGTCTTTTCCTTGTAAATCCTAGAACTTTCATAGGCTTCATTCCTAAGTTCCTCCAACTCAGGTAGTTGGAGCCTACGATGAATTCCCGCATCAAACAAATCAAAGTTGAGCTTCTTGATGGCCTAAAAGGCCTTATGCTCCAACTCAACTGGTAAGTGACAAGCTTTCCCATACACCAAATGGTAGGGAGACTGACCAAGATCGGTTTTGAATGTAGTCCGATGGGCCCACAAGGCATCAATGAGCCTAAGGGACCAATCCTTACGGTTGGGATTAACAGTTTTCTCCAAGATTTGTTTAATCTGCCTATTAGACACCTCTACTTGGCCACTAGTTTAGGGGTGATAAGGGGTAGATAACTTATGGGTGATCCCATACCTTTTCATTAGGGCCTCAAAAGGTCGATTACAAAAATGAGTACCTCTAGCACTAATTATTGCACGTGGTACACCAAAGCGGGAAAAAATGTTCTCTTTGAGAAAGTGGACCACCACTTTGTGGTCATTAGTTTTACAAGGTATGGCCTCTATTCATTTAGAAACATAATCAACGGCCAAAAGTATGTACAAATTCCCAAAGAAATTAGGGAATGGTCCCATAAAATTGATGTCCCAAACATTAAAGATCTCAACTACCAAAATAGGGTTGAGGGGCATCATGTTTCTCTTATTGATACGGCCAAAAGACTGGCAGGCGGGACAAGCCTTGCAAAAATCAAAAGCATCTCTAAAAAGAGTGGAACAATAAAATCCGCATTGGAGAACCTTTGCAGCAGTTTTCTTAGGTCCAAGTGTCCACCACATGCATGATCATGACAAAAAGAGATAATAGAATTTTGCTCATGATCAAGAACACATCGTCAGATAATCTGATCCAGACATATCTTAAACAAATAAGGATCATCCTAGAAAAAGTGCTTAACTTAGGAATGAAATCTATACTTATCTTGGGTGGACCAGTGATCCGGAGTCACACCTGAAACTAAGAAGTTGACAATGTCAGCAAACCATGGTTCACTGGACACTGCAAATAACTGTTCATTTGGAAAGTTCTCGTTGACTGGAGAATCGACAGTCAAGGAATTGGGAAGCCAGGATAAATGGTCTGCAACTAGGTTTTCAACTCCTTTTTTATCCATAATTTCTAAATCAAACTCTTGTAAAAGTAAAACCCACCTAATGAGACGGGCTTTGGCATCCTTCTTCTGAACTAAGTATCTGAGAGCAGAATGATCAGTATACACCACCACATATGAACCAACTAAGTAAGATCGAAACTTTTCTAATGCAAACACAACTGCTAAAAATTCTTTTTCAGTGGTTGTATAATTGAGTTGTGCATCATTTAAGGTCCTACTAGCATAATAAATGACAGTGGGCAACTTATTAATCCTTTGACCCAAAACCGCTCCTATGGCAAAATCTGAAGCATCACATATCAGTTCAAAAGGTTCAGTCCAAACAGGTGGTTGAACAATAGGTGCATTGGTCAACTCCTTCTTAAGTTGTTTGAAGGATTCTAAGCACTCTTTAGAAAACTCAAAAATTTGATCTTTGACAAGTAATGAAGTGAGAGGTCGGGCTAACTGACTAAAGTTCTTAATAAACCTTCTGTAGAAACCCGCATGCCCTAGAAAAGATCGGACATCCTTAACAGATTGAGAAGGTGGTAAATTATCAATTAAATCCACTTTGGCTCTATCTACCTTAATTCCTTCCTTGGATATTATATGGCCTAAAACAATACCAGATTTAACCATGAAATGACATTTCTCCCAATTCAAAATCAAATTATTAGATATGCACCTTTTCAAAACTAGAGAAAGAAGATGAAGACATTCAGAATAGGAATTCTCATGAATTGAAAAGTCATCCATAAATACTTCTAAGAATTTTTTGACCATGTCAGAAAATATGCTCATCATGCATCGTTGGAACGTAGTAGGGGCATTACAAAGCCCAAAACACATATGCCTGTAAGCAAATGTTCCATATGGACATGTAAAAGTGGTCATATGTTGGTCCTCTAAAGCAATTGGGATCTGGTTATAGCCGAAATATCCATCAAGAAAACAATAGTATTCATGTCTAGCTAACCTCTCTAACATTTGGTCAATGAATGGCAATGGGAAGTGGTCCTTCCAGGTTGTCACATTAAGTTTCATGTAGTCTATGCACACTCTCCACCCAGATTGGACACGGGTTAGAATTAGTTCATTATTGGCATTGAGAAACTACAGTCACATCAGACTTCTTAGGTACTACGTGAACTAGGCTTACCCATTAACTGTCAGAAATAGGATAAATTATTCCATGATCCAAGAACTTTAGGATCTCTTTCTTAATAGCTTCCATCATCACTGGGTTAGCTCTTCTTTGGGGTTCTGTAGATGGTTTGGAATCCTCCATAAGATGTATATGATGTTACAAAATAGGAGGGCTTATACCCTTGATATCTGCCATGGTCCAATCTAGGCTTTCTTATTATCTTTTAACACTTTAAGTAACTCCTCTTCTTGGCTAGAAGTCAAATTTAAAAAAATTATTACAGGAAGAGTCTGGTCAGGCCTTAGAAAAGCATACCTCAAATTATATGGCAACTCCTTAAGATCTAGCTTAGGGGGCTCAAATATGGAAGGTTTAGGAATGGAATTGGAAAGGGGTCCTAAGGGCTCCACACAGGTGTATGAAGACTCAAGACTTTAGAAAATAAATTTTCACTATCATCATCCAACTCATCCATACACTCTTGGAATTCTGAATCAAAATTAATATCAAAGTTGGTAATTAAATCATCAAAAAAATCCAGAAAATCCTCAATCATATTAATCTCTTCTTCCATATGTGGTTGCTTGCTATCCTAAACATGTTAAACTCAACAATTTAGTTACCAAAAGATAATCTTAGGAAACCATTCCGGCAGTTGATTAATGCATTACTGGTAGCTAAGAATGGTCTTCCTAGAATTATTGGGATCTCATCCTTGGTTGAGAAGGGCTTGGTATCTAACACAATGAAATCAACAGGAAAAATAAATTCCCCCACCTTTAGTAAGACATCCTCAACCATCCCTTTAGGAATCTTAACAGACCTATCTGCCAACTGAAGAGTAGTTCCACTGGCTTTCAATTCTCCTAATCCTAGTTTCTTGTACACATGATAAGGTAAAAGATTCACACTTGCGCCAAGGTCAAGTAAGGCATGCTCAATATAGGTGTTGCCTATGACACAAGATATGGTAGGGCTTCCTGGATCCTTATACTTGGCTGCTATAGGCTGAGTAATTATGGAACTAATGTTACCTGCCAAGAACGTCTTCTTGGGCACACTAGTGATACGTTTGTGAGTACACAAATCTTTTAGTACCTTTGCATAGACGGGGATCTGGGATATGGCATCCAAAAGGGGGATGTTCACTTCTACCTTTTTGAAGACTTCTAAAATTTTGTCCATGGAAGCAGTCTTTCTTTTGTTTACCAAGTGATTAGGAAATGGGGCAGGATGAACATAAGGACTGTTAGGGATTTGCCCCTGTTCAGAAGAATCATTTTTGGTTTTCTCAACCAAATCATTTTTAGTTTCAAAAAAATCTTTAGGTTCATCAGACGAACTGAAACGAGAGGCACACTTGTATCCTCAACTGAAGTGAGTTCTTTCGTAAGATTTTGATGGCTTGTCATGAGGAGGGCTAAATTTTTTTCCAAGTCACTTATTCTACTTGCCTCTCCAATGTTGGTAAACCAGGGGGTTGCTGATAAGATGATAGGAAAACTAGCCTGAGGTCCTACATTTTGTTAGGGATATGCCCACACTCCTATAGTTGGTTTTGATGATAACAAACATATGAAGGTGTGTCATAATTTTTCTTTAAGTATTGTTTTGTAGAGACTTCATATCAAATATTGAATTTGGTGAATGAAACGAAGAAATGAAGATTAAAGTCATCAAATGAAGAGTAGCAACAAGTTGGCATCAATGCTAGAAGAAGATATCATAAGAATTTAAGCTTCAAGATGTTAAGACATGAAGTTTAAAGACATGGAATTGCAAACAAGAAGAAAAGATAAAGTGCCAAAGAGTGGAAGGTTCAAGTGAAGAAGAAGACCACTAGGATAGATCGGTTATTTTTTAATGTAGTTTGTAACTTCCACATATATATATATATATGCACTCACCACATGCATGTGCATTGCATCATATTATAAGGACCATAGAGCATACCTTGACCAATTATGGAGACTCTCTAAGTGGAAAGGAACATATAAGGAAAAATGTGTTCTAGTGAAATTATGTGAAAACCACATTAACCTGACTTAAGGATATTTTGGATAATCTTAGAGTCAATATAAGGAGATGAAACCTTTATATAAGTTGTTTGAAATTGAGTCACAATTTCAACACAACTGATTTTAAGTCATTTTGAGGTAAGATCAAAAAGTTATGATCAAAAAACTGACAATTGATCAGTATGATAGCATTCTGTCAAAACAGAGTATGTCATGTTGGAGGTCAACCGGCTGGAAGCCCCGGTCGATCGGAGCTGTCCGAGACCATAGCCAGCCGACCGTTAAAAGTTTTGATCAACCGGTGACTGCCTTGAAGTACCCCAACGGCTATATTTTGCCTCAACGGCTCTTGGCGGTCGACCGACTACCAATGGCGGTCGACCGGTGGTCCTAGAATACATCTGTTAGAGCCTGATTTCCTACCTAAAATGCTTCACTAAGCTCACCTATAAATACCTCTAATACTACTCATTAATTAACAATAAATCCCAACTTTAGAGAAGCATTATTTGAGCATTAGAAGTGAGAATTGGTCTACACCATCTCTTGAGTTCAAGTTCTTCATTTTACATTCAAGAGGAACTCAAGACCATCTACAACTCTTCATCTACGTCTTGGCATTTACATTACAAGCATAAAGAAGACTTCAAAAGGTGCATTCATTCTATCATCATTGCATATTTCATTTGCACCACACCAGAGGTAATTCTCTTTTATTCCACTTCTCCATTTTCTATTTTACATTAAGTTTAGACTGTACTTAGGCTTGTGTAAGGACCCTCTCATCCTTAAGAGATTGTAAGGATCCTCTTATCCTTAAAAGAGTGTAAGGTGCCTCTCTACCTTAAAGGAGATTGTAAGGTGCATCTCTACCTACAAAGGAGATTGTAAAGGTGCCTCTCTGCCTGTAAAGGAGATTTGTAAGGATACTCTTATCCGTGAAAAAGATTGTAAAGGTTTTCTTCCCTACCTATCGTACTGAAAGGGAGAACTAGTGGAATACCTTACAAGAGGATTCTTGTAGAGAGTGGACTAGACTCAGATTGAGTCGAACCACTATAAATCTTGTGTTGTGTGATTATGCCTATTTTATTTATTCCGCATCGTTTTTAACTTGCAATCACACTTGGGACCTATACATCAAAAAGAGTTAATTTCCACTAGTATAACTTATTCACCCCCCTCTAGGTTATTTCACATTTGACCTAGGGAAATTATTTTGAGAAAAAGATTGTTGTGCAAAGGGGGGCCTTTAGAGTCCAGGTTGACCTTGATTATGAAAATTGGAAGGCCCTGCTTGGTTGCCCTGATTCCAAGAGAAATTTGGGTGATTTCTCCATCCTGGATTGTTAGTATTACTATATGGATTATTCTGGTATAAAGCATTAACACTATTATTAGAAGTGCCCCTAGAGGTGTTGGGGCATTCTTCTAAGAGATGTCCAGGTGACTGGCACCAAGCACAAATCTTAACCAAATTGACTGATGATGGCTCTCTAGGAACAATAGCCTCAATTCTCTTAATTAGGCTATCCAAATGGGCTTCCTTGGCTACTATCCCATCTACAAAATATCATTTTCCTCCTATGGTTCTTTCACTCTCTTGGGTTGATTCCCACTCACGGGTTTGTCAGCTAAGTCAAGTAAGAATTTCCATGCCTTTCCTTCATCTGTAAAGGATGTGAATCCCTCAGAGCATATAGACTCTATCATTTGTTTAGTTGGGTAATCAATATCTTCATAAATTATTTGACATAAATGCCATAAGTCTAGGCCATGGTGAGGGCATTCTTGGAGTAGATCCTTGAATCTCTCCATAACTTTGGAAAATGACTCACTAGACTTTTGCCTAAACTGAAGGATATCACTTCTAAGCTTATTGGTCTTGTGAGTTGGGAAAAACTTCTTAAGGATGACAACTGTGAACTATTCCCATGAGGTT
>NW_024868640.1:51605-76044 GCF_013358625.1 Macadamia integrifolia | reverse complement strand
CTTTTTGTTTTGCTCGAGAACTAGCAAAGTCTAAGTGTGGGGGAATTCTGATGAGCACATTTATGTGTGAAATCTAGGGTAGTAAAACATGCATTTTACATATTTAGAATGGAGCTACCTTGGGTTTTACTCTCTTTTTACAGGTTTTATATTTTCAAGGCCTTAAGGACTATCGGGCGCTATATCTTCAATTTTACACGTAAAGAGGTCTTATTTCTTTTCATGGTTGCAAAGAGGATGAAATTCTGAGCAAGATGGACGTGTTCAATTAAAAGTACACATTCTTTTGGTCACTTGTACAAATGATTATTCTTTTCGGATCAGAAAAAGAATAATGGATTAGAACTAAACCGAGATGCAGAACTAGCCCATTTACAGTTGTCCCAGAGGTACAAGGAATATTCTAAATACCAACAAGGATCGATGGACCATATCCTTAAGTGATTAAAGATTCTTTTTTGGTAACAACAACTACCTAGTGTAGTTGGTGAGCTATGGTGTGCAAAATTTCCTTGCTCACCAAGAGGTCTCAAGTTCGAGGTCTCAAGTTCGAATCTCATGGTTGTTTTTTTTTAGAGACTTTTGTTGAAGATTTCCTGCTTTTCACTCACTTAAAGCACTAAGGGCATGGAGGGGACTTCCACATCAAATTAGAAGCAAGGAAAATCGTGGAAGGGTTCCTGCGCAAGAAAAGAAGAAAAAAAAGGGAGAAATAATGATTGTCCAAATCTTCTCTCTCCTCCACTTCATCACCAAAAGATTGTCCAAATCACACAAAGCAAGATGGAAAATCATCCCTAGGAGGGAGAAAAAGAAGAGAAATAAATTAGAAAAAAGGAAAGAAAATAAGCAAACAAATTATAGGAAATTTCTCAAAATTTATTTCTCTCTTCCACCTTAGCACTTTTGATCTCAAAAGATCTCATAACCAATTGTGGGTTTCTCCCTTTTAGGAAAGAGAAATTTGTTACCCTACCTCCCCATTTCCTATAAATACAACTCATGTAAGAGGAGGGGAGACAATTCATTCTTCTTCTAGGTTTTTTTTAGTTGCTCTCTCTTTCTCTTGCTCTCTCTTTAGTTTTAGTTCTTCTTTATCTTTTCTTTAATCACTTTTGTAATAGCTTTTTTTATTTCAATTAATGCAAGCACTCTTTTATTTTTATTCAGCCCTTTTATGTTTATGATTTATGCAATTGATTTATAATTTTTTAAGTTATAGTTCTAGGCTTAGATCTAGGTGACAAGATCACAACCCGTGGAGCAATTTTTTTTCAAGTTCAATTTTTTTTTCAAGATTTGTTTTCTCTAGTACTAGAAATTTCAGATTTGGTTTATTCCAGATCTGGCTTTTAGTACTGGTAGTATCTCAAATCACCCAAGTTTTCAGTTCGAGGGTTGAAGTTCAAGTAAGTAGGCTCCGTCAGTAGTCTTCTCTCCTCCCTCTCATTCCCTCTTCTGAATACCCTTTCTTTTTTAATTTAGGATTTTAATTTCAGTCGTTACATTATTTCTATCCCTTCCCCCAAGGTTCATGGCTGGTGTATGTGTTGGCTTTGCCCCTCCTAGCCATAGAACCATCATTTTATTATTTTTATTTTTATTGTCTCCCTTTCCCTAAAGCCAAGTAGAGTAACCCTTGTAAGAGTGGCTCTCTGGTCAAGTAGGGAAGCTCATATTATGATGCATCCCTCGGGTTAAGTAGAGAAACCTACTTGTGAGTCTCTTTCTAGCTTTATCCCCTTTCTTTTACTTTATTTTTATTTCAGCATTTTTTTTCTTTATTGTTTTTTTTTTAATTGCGTGGGTTGTTTATTTTCAGTTATTTATTTATTGAATTTTAATTACGTGGCTTGCGTCTTTAAATTCTTAGATGACGAATTGTTAGGACGTTATTTTAGATATATATGTTTAGGACGGTAATTAGAATTAGATCACAACCATTAATTGGTTCACTTTCACATTATTAAAAGAAATAAAAAAATAAAGTGGTTGCTCTCCTTGAGTTCGACCCGTAGCTACACTGATCCATACGCTTGCGGTTACATTTAAAATCTCAAACAAAAGTCGAAAACCACATTTGTGGTTGAACAATTCACAAATTGCAAAATCCTTTTGGCTATTTTCTTCTTCTTTTAGGAGAACGAGGGCATCGGCCTCCATTAATTCCAGATTTGGCGACTCTCCTCCAATGATTCTTCCTTCGGCGAGTCTTCCTCAGGCTATCCGGCTCTGGAAATGTACTCTTTTTCTTATTTTTCTTCTTCTTCTTTTTCCAAGTCTTTGTTACTGAACGAAGATCTCTTTCTCATCTGTTTTTCTTCTTCTTTCTTTCTATTCCTCTTCCCTTAATCCCTTCTTCTTCTTCTCATTCCAGCGAGACTTTCCTTCTCTTCTTTCATTCTTCTTCTTCTTCTTTCCTGGTTTTCATTTCCCATTCCAACAATACTGAACTTAGTTGCAGCCCTAATTAGACTGACAGGAGTACAAATATAGTAGATGACCTTAGGCACTAATTTTGGCATCATACAGGTAAGTATGATTAATACTTACATATTTTAACAGCCTTTTTTTTCCTTATATTTTTGTAATTTTGTTTCATAATTTTATTATATGCTATGATAAAGATGAAGTTAGCTTTTTTATTCACTTTATTGATTTTTTTATTTAATTTTTTTTTTATGAATATCCTGCATTGTTTTGAATCTTTAACCTTTATTTAGCATATAATTAGAATTATATAAGTTTTAATATGCTATTTGTGACAAATAAAATGGTTACATTAAAAAAAAAAAAAGCACTCGAATGCTTTATTCGATAAGGTGACGCTTATGCCCGTCCTATTGCCAAAGCGCTTCGAAAGGCCCTCAAACGCCTCGATCGTCTTTCCTTCTTAATGACACTATGATCTGAATCAGATAATTCCTCCTTACTAGAGCATCCTCAAGCCTCCGTTGAATATGGCCATACCACCTCAAACAACTTTCTTGAAGCTTATCATGAATTGAGGAAACTCCAAAATCTTCTCTAATATGGCCATTCCTTTATCCTTCTTAATTTTGCCACACATACATGATCCATGTTGAGGACATCACTTAAGGATTTAGGACTTACCAGAGGAGACACAGACATATGCAAGCACATGTCTATTATGGCTATATGACAAGCATTATGTGTAGCGTTCTTTATCTTGTTGTATTTTAATTTATTTAGTGTCAGAAGTATTAGGTACAAATGTTGTAAGGGAGTTATTGCTAGAGAAGAAAGTTATTAGGAAGTTGTTATTGCTGGAAAAGTAGTTATTAGGGAGTCGTTTCTCTTTTCTTTTTCTTTTGGGTTTTAAAAAGGTTGTATTTTGGAAATGAATGAAGGAAGATGATGTTGAAACTTGGAGACTTCTCCCATTCCCTACAATAAGAGTGATACCTGCAAACCTTGGAGTGAATCCAAGATGGTGTGAAGTCAAAACTCCTTTCTCTTCCCTCTTATGCTACCTCCCTTTCCTCTCCCCTATTCCTTTTCTACCAGTTCCAATTTTCCCACTATCGTCTTAAATTACAGCCTCAAACACAATGGGGATTCATCAATTAACAGCAAAGAGGTAGCGGGACAGCAAAGGAAGACTTGTATTTGATTTCCCAAACCTGTCTTGCATCAATCCATCTCAACATCCTCATCTTTGCTACCATAAGCTTATCTATATGACACTTCTTAATAGCCTAACATTCTGCACCATACATCATAGCCTGTTGAGCAATTGACCTATATTAAGCTTTAAAGGAATACGTTGGTCACACAACACTCCGACTGCACTTCTCCACTTCATTCATCCCACCTTAATCCTATGAGAAATATCATCAATATCACCCACTTTATTTATAATTGACCCGATACCTAAAATGATCACTTTGTGGTACCTCTCTTTCCTCAATCTTCACTATTTCATTATCCATCGAGTGTGACTAAAGTTGCACATCATATACTCGGTCTTCATTCTACTTATCTTAAAACCTCTTGATTCCAAGGTTGATCTCCATAGCTCCAATATAGTGTTAATCCCATGCTTAGTCTCATCCACAAAAATAATATCATCAGCAAAGAGCATACACCATAAAACCTCACCTTGAATGTTCCTAGTTAAATCATCTATAATAATTACTTTTTCTTTTTATTTATTATTTGAATTTTTTTAATCATTAAATATAATATGCCCGTCCCAAATCAAAATATTTTATGTTTTTGTTACACCCGTACCCTAATCCGGTCTAATTTGAAATTTTTGTGACAGGCCTCGGATCGAAGATTGGAAGTACGATAGGGTTTTGGCTCACGGCTACGCATTTCCGCAGAGGTACGGATGACCCCACATGTTCGTGCATTGCATGTCTATCTAACTGGAGGAGATTCATACCTTCTGATCCCAGATGGTAAGTGACTCGACTCCCCACACTTGATTTTTGGCACTCATCAAAATTTCTAAAAAGCCTTGAGCATGCCTGAGGGCAACCAGCCGTGCGAGACCAACCCTGGGACAGAAAGCTGTCTTAACCACCGGAAAAAATCCATCGAAAGTAGCCTAGGCCTAGATCCAGTGCCTATTTTCGGTGGGTTGACAGGTTGTTGTTGAGGTTCCGATGCTCGTGGTTCCCGCCACTCACATGACTCCGGATGATCCCAAATCATCCTCCACACCTTTCTCGTGATGTGGCCACTTTATGGACCTAAATGTGTGGGTCCTTGTGTCCCAAAATTCATTTTAACCCGATTGGTTCAAAAGAGGTCCAAACCAAATAGACCCTAAGGCCCACTTAAGTTATAAGTTGGGAAATGAGGATTCATTTCCTTATTTCCCTTGTGCCCAACATAGGAGAGGAGAGAAAGAGGAGAGGAAAGAAGCAGAAGAGGAAGGAGAAGGGGTTGGAGGCCTACCTTGGTGCCTGTTGCCGCCTTGTTTTCAGAATCGCTGCTGGAGGTAAGTACAACTTCCCAAATCACTCTCTCTTCATTTCCACCTTAGTAGGGCTAGGTATGGATGGAATCTTGATGTACAAACTATGTTAATATTGTAGGATGAGTGTTCTACCCTCCCGGTGTTGTTACTGAGCTCAAACCAAGCCCGGTGAGCTCTGGCAACATGTAATGCCAAAATACCAACTGGGATTTCGATCGTTCGATTGACGTATCTCCCAAATGGCTCGGTGGAATTGGAATTTTATTGGCTTAGTATGATGCTAGGAATATCCCCTATAAAGTCCACGAACAAATCTCGATAATCGGGCTCAAGCCAAAAAGCCTCAAAATAGTTGGACTACCCTAAACCTCCACCGAAAACAGCCCACCGATCCACTGCATCTATTTTCGGTGGCATATTTCCGGTGGACATGGAGCCTTATGTGCTCTCTGTCACCTCCACCAGAAGCAGGTCTAATATTTCTGGTGGAAATGCCCTGTTTTCGATGGTTGTTTCTGGTGACATTACTGTCATTGGGAGACAGTGTCTGTACCCTTTGGGGGTGACCTGTGTGAGTCCCTCCTGATGTTTTCGACACATATTGATGTATGATTCCTTTGTGTCTAGGACAGTGACACACACATACCCTAAATCCAGAATTGAATTGATCAATCGGTGGTCGTACTTGGACCCAAACACACTCGATTCTAAAACAGGTGAGGGATGGACTATGTTTATTTTTAAAATATTTATTATCATTAAATTGCCACATGTTCAAAATTGTATGTTTAATTGTAATTATTCAAATACTATTATCATATTTTACATTGTCATTTTACGATTTTGATGTGAATTGTATGGAAATGTATGACAGGATCCGGTGTGGCCGAGGTGGTACCGGTACTGTGATCACCGTGTGTTTGGTTGTGTGTGTGAAACAGAATCCGACGTGGCCGAGGTGGTACCGGTGCCATGATTGCCGTATGTTTGTTGCATTCATGCATTGATTATGTGCATTAGAGTTAGTTATAGTCATAGGTTATACTTTGTGGCCAAGGTCTCGCTGGTATCGTGCACCCCAGGATTGCATTTGAAAATGGATACACTTCGTGGCTGAGGTCTTGCCAATGTTGGGTAGTCCATACTCAACTGCTATTTGCATGCTAGATTAGGTAAATGGTCATGGAATACACTTTGTGGCCAAGGTCTCACTGATATCATGTACCTTAACACTGTATTTAGAGATGGATTACACTTTATGGCCGAGGTCTCTCCAGTATCATGTAATCCATACTAACTGTATCATTATGCAAGCATGTAGTATATATATGGTTAGGTATCACTCCCTATGCTACACACCCTTACCAACAGGGGTTGAGGTGTTGGATAACCCATTATGGTCTGCTTGATGTGCCTTTCTGAAGTGCACTCCCGCGGTACGACGTGATTGTTGCCGGAGGTGGGAACCTATCTGGAGTGGCCGATGTGTTACCGGTACCGTGACTACCAAGAGCGAGTTATCAGGGGTTTTCTGGTGACCAATGGATGCATACAGGGATCGGCAGGCTTCTATTCACGGCTAGGGTTTGTATCGATACGTAATCAATGTCGTTTCCGAGCTGAGGGATACAACCTAATGCGTTATAGTAGCATTTACCAAACTTAGTTTATATTATTAGGTGGATAATAAAAAAATGAATTGCATCACGAGCATCATGGACTATGTGTTTAGTTTCTGCAATCATGTGTCATAAATTACTACTGCTATTGTCTTGCTTAGATGTGCTTGACCCCACCCCTCACTGAGCGAGTTGGAAAGCTCACCCCACATATACACCCATTTTTAGATGATGATGCAGGTACCATGGTGCCAATGGCTGATGACCCACTATCTTCTGGGTCAGAGTATGGTGTGAGCAACTGGTGGATGCCCGAAGCGGGAGAGCACGATTAGGACTATGCTTGCGACCACTTACGCCTCACCGTGAGATTTTATATTATACTATGATATTTTTGGGTATAACTATGGTTTATATATTGTTTTGAGATTATATTATATGTCATGGATGAATGTAACAGAATAATTCAGTTATTGCTATTATATTATCATTAGATGTTTCCCCATCGAATTTATGATTCCACTACTATAGTCTAATTTTGTTGCTTATATTGGTTAGTGGTGTGAGAGTGTGAAAATGTTAAGGTACTGCTATCAAAGATCCTAGTAGGTTGTAAGACAGGTACGTGTTTTACTCACACCGCCAGTATTCCTAATGGCAAGTTGGGTCTACTGGGAATGAGGTGTGACAGCTATGGTATCAGAGCGTAAAGCTCTGTCTTAACTCACAATCTCGACCAAACCACAACTTGGGGAAATTAGGATTTAAATAAAAATCTCAAGATAATAATAATAGAAAATTTCACAATTAAGAGACAAGCATAGGTGTTAAAGTTGTTTCATTATAATAAAGAACTTGAATACACAGCTTACACTTTTTATAAAATTAAAGTACAGAAAGCAAGAAATCCTAACTAGCCTAAGTCTAAGAAATTAAACAATTGAAGCAAATGACAGAATGTAAAATTTCAACTAATCCAAAAATTTTTAACTTAAATAAAATATAAAAAGGGAAATCCTAGAAAAACTACAGTGGCAAACATGCCACTACTCTTGCTGTTGTTGCTACTGGTTCTATCCTTGGCCCTGAGCCTGGTTCAGACTATGCGTTCCTAGAGGAGTCACCGGAATACCGAGATGGAAGACCATCCCCTGCATCTGTGCCTCTAGGGAGGCCACTCTACTGTCCATAAGACAATAGTTCCTGTCCATGCTCTCGAGGCGGCCATCTATGCTCCTCATCAATGATATAGTGGTATCCAAACGGTCCATAACATCATTGAGACTGTAAGGCATTGCACCCCTAGTACTCTGAGATGTAGAAGCTGTCATAGAACCCATAGCCTGAGGATCAGGTGGTGGAGCCCCACCAACCCCAATAGCTTCTCCTCCTGCACCACCCACACCTCCACCAAAATCACCGGCACCCATTCCAATACCCTTTGGATTGGCTACCCTTCAAACATCTAGTGGGGCACAAGTGCATGGGCATATGTAAGACCCGATGCCAAAATAAGCTCAAGCCCATGTAGAGGGCTAGACAGACTTGACAAAAATGATGGAGAAGTTTCACCGGCTTAGGCCCTAATGCTTCTCAAAGGTGGATCAAGACCCGTTGTATCCATTAAGATGGATTGGTGGAATGGAGAAGGTTTTTAGACTGATGAACAAAAAATTTTATGTGCGGGCTGTCAGTTACAGAATGAAGCGGGTGATTAGTGGAGTGCCACCGAGCCTATTCTGAGGGCTAGTAACCCGAACCCTACTTGGGTAGACTTCAAAGGGGCCTTCTTTAAGAACTATTTTTTAGAAAGCTTCCAGGATAGGAGAGAGAGTGAGTTCTCTCAGTTGGTTCAAGGTTCCCAGTCTGTGCTCGAGTATCAGCAATACTTCAAGGAGCTATTCCATTTTGCTCCTGAGCATCTTAGAGTTGATAAAGCCAAGGAGAAGAAGTTTGAGAAAGGGTTGAGGCCAGGTATTGGGTCAACCATTGTGCGGTTGAAACTGCAAACCTATGCTGAGGTGGTCCAAGTGGCCAAGTCTATTGAAGACTGGTATAGGGATAACAACACGGCTCAGCAAAGAACGAGAAAGAGGCCAATGGGATCTACTGATTCTAGGGGAGGTAGCAAACCTTTCCGAGTGCCCTATGGTAACCCAACTTCAATGTAATTCAGGAAGTCTGAAGCTATTCAGACTTCTCAGTCCTCCCGATTTAGTGTTGTGTCTTAGTCTATGAGATCAAGCCCGAGGTGCTTTCATTGTGATCAGCCGAGCCACATGGCGAGGACATGCCCCCATCGAAGGTCAGGTGATGCACCCTACACTATGCCATCTAGACCCCAGCAGACATATTCAGCCCCTAGGCCAGTACAGCCCCCGCAGGGCCAGAGACCACAGGGTAGAGTATTTGCTATGACTACAGAAGATGTCGAGGCTACACCCAGTATAGTGACAGGTACATTATTGATAACATTATTGCCTGTATATGTGTTATTTGACTCAGGAGCCTCACATTCGTTCGTGTCACCGGCATTTGCAAAGAAGATGAGCATTCCACTCAAGGGACTGACTCAATGTTTGGCTGTGAGCACCCCTACAGGAAGTGTAGTGGGTTTAAACTATGTTTATGAGCCTTACCCAGTGACCATAGGTGATCATGAGTTGAATGCTCACTTGATCGAGTTAGATATAACTGACTTCGATGTAATATTTAGGAATGGACTGGTTGTCCGCATATAGAGCTAGTGTGCTATGTGTAGAGAAGACTATCATTTTCAGATCTCATGATGATGATGAGTTTGTATTCCAAGGGGATAAGCCCAAGAAAGCCAAGAAGAGTATCATATCCGCACTCTAGATGAAGAAGCTACTGGATAAGGGATGTCAAGGCTACTTAGCATCTGTGATGGATACTGAGATAGAGATTAGGTCATTGATCGAGCTTGATGTGGTGAGGAAATTTTTCGATGTATTCTCGGATGACTTAACAGGTTACCCCCGGACCGAGAGATAGAGTTTGCTTAGAACTACTCCCCGACTCGGCATCAGTGTCAAAAGTCCCTCACCGCATGACCCCCATAGAATTGAAGGAATTACAGGTGCAACTTCAAGACCTTATGAAGAAGGGATTCATTAGACCTAGTGTATCCCTATGGGGAGCACTGGTATTGTTCGTCAAGAAGAAAGACGGAAGTATGAGATTGTGCATTGATTATCGAGAGTTTAATAAGCTAACCATCAAGAACCGGTATCCCCTGCCAAGGATAGATGATTTATTCGATCAGTTACAAGGTGCGAAGGTATTTTCCAAGATTGACCTCAGATCGGGCTACCACCAGCTCAAGATCAAGGATAGTGATGTCAGTAAGACAGCCTTTAGATCAAGGTATAGACATTATGAATTCTTGGTGATGTCATTCGGGTTGACCAATGCACCAGCTGCATTTATGGATTTGATGAACCAGGTATTCTAGGATGTCTTAGATAAGTTTGTAATTGTATTCATTAATGACATTATGTCTACTCTAGGAGCGCAGAGGAATATGCTATTCACCTAAGGTTAGTACTGCAATAGCTTAGGGAGAAGCAACTCTATGCCAAATTCAGCAAGTGCAAATTTTGGTTGTCACAGGTGGTATTCCTAGGCCACATTGTTTCAGGCAAGGGTATAGAGGTTGACCCAGGCAAGGTGAAGGTAGTTCTAGAATGGGAGACTCACAAGAGTGTAGCAGACATATGTAGTTTTTTGGGATTGATCAGATACTACAGGAGGTTTATCAAGAACTTCTCTCGCATTGCCACTCCGATGACCCGACTCACACGAAAGGGTGTAAAATTTGAGTGTCTGATACTTATAAGAAGAGCTTCAAGGAGCTAAGGTAAAAGTTAGTATCAACTCCAGTTTTAACTATTCCGATCGGTACAGGTGGTATGGTTGCTTATAGTGATGCCTCCAAGCTAGGATTGGGTTGTGTATTGATGCAGCATGGGAAAGTCATTGCTTATGCATCCCGTCAGTTGAAGGATTATGAGAAGAACTACCACACCCATGATTTGGAGTTGGCAGCCGTGATTTTTGCACTAAAAATCTAAAGACACTACCTGTATGGTGAGAAGAGTGAGATCTTCAGTGATCATAAGAGCCTCAAGTACTTCTTCACCCAAAAAGAGCTCAACATGAGACAGAGGCATTGGTTAGAGCTAATGAAGGATTATGATTATACTATCCACTATCACCCAGGAAAGGCCAATGTGGTAGCCAATGCACTTAGTCGAAAATCCCAGTCGCTGACTCTTGCATCACTGACCACCAATGAGTATCTCCTAAAGGAGGCCAGGAAACTAGACTTGGAGCTATTAGTAGAGGGTGTCACTTTGTCACTATTTTTTTACAGTCTGGTGGATAGGATCACTGCAGCTTAGGTTACTGATGCAGAGTTTCAGAAGTTGATAGTAAAATGCCAAGAAGGAACCCAAAAGGACCAGGATTTCTCTATAATTGAAAGCAGAATTCTCAAGTTCAAAGGGAGGTTGTGTGTGCCTAGTGATGGTGATTTGAGAGACATAGGTTTGAGAGAGACACATAGCTCTCCATACTCCATTCACCCCGTCAGCACTAAAATGTACAAGGACCTCAAAGGTTCCTACTGGTGGAAAGGAATGAAAAATGATGGGCCATGCATGTGTCCAGATGCTCACATGCCAGCAAGTCAAGGTTGAGAGACAGAGGCCTCATGGGTTATTGCAGTCCCTACCTATTTCGGAGTGAAAATGGGAGAATATTACTATGTACTTCATCACAGGCCTACCCCATACACAGAAGGGCATGGATGTCATTTGGGTAGTTGTGGACCACTTGACTAAGGCAGTTAACTTTATCCCAATCAAGATCACATTTTCTATGGACAAGTTGGCCAAGTTGTATGTCGATAACATCATCAGGTTGCATGGTGTACCAGTTGGTATCATCTCTGATCAATATCTAGGTTCACTTTCAAGTTTTGGACATGTGTGCAGAAGGCTATGGGCACACAGTTAGCTTTCAACACTGCCTTTCACCCTCAGACCGATGGTTAATCAGAGAAGACTATTCAGACATTGGAGGACCTACTCTGAGCATGTGCCTTGGATATGAGTTATAGTTGGGATGAGCACATTTCCCTTATTGAGTTCTCCTACAACAACAGTTATCAAGCCACCATCAGAATGTCCCCATTCGAGGCACAGTATGGCAGGAAGTGCCGAACTCCACTTTATTGGGATGAGGTTGGTGAGCGGCATATTTTGAGTCCAGACTTGATACAGGCTACTAGTGAAAAGGTAAATGTGATCAGAGAAAGGATCAAGGTAGCTCAGTCTAGGATGAAAAGCTACGCGGATGTTAGGAGGAACCTTCTGGAGTTTGGTGTTGGAGATAAGGTGTTCTTACGGATCTCCACAGTTAAAGGGGTGATGCGGTTCGGCACGAAAGGAAAGCTTAGTCCAAGGTTTATGGGACTGTATGATGTACTTGAGAGGATCAGAGTGGTAACTTACCGGATAGCTTTACCGTCAGAGTTGGAGGGTACACATGATGTCTTCCATGTTTCTATGTTTAGGAAGTACATTCCCGACCCCACTCACGTCTTGACTTACATACCCTGTGAGTTGGATGAGGATTTTACCTATGTGGAGTATCCAGAGAAGATCATTAATCGGAAGGACCATATTCTTCGCAATCGCACTGTTTCCTTCGTCAAAGTGAAATGGATGAACAACCCCGAATAGGAAGCATCTTGGGAGTGAGAAGATGAAATGATGAAGCAATACCCTGGATTGTTTGATTTGCCAGGTATATTCAATTTCGAGGATGAAATTCTTGTAAGGTGGGGTGGATGCTACAACCGTGCCCTGATCCGGTCTAATTTGAAATTTTTGTGACAGGCATCGGATCAGAGATCGAAAGTACGATCAGGTTTTGGCTCATGGGTACGCATTTTGAAGGGGTAGGGATGATCCCACATGTTCGTGCATCGCATGCCTATCTAACTGGAGGGGATTCATATCTTCCGATCCTAGATGGTAAGTGACCTCACTCCCCACACTTGATTTTTGACATGCATCAAAATTACCGAAAAGCCTTGAGCATGCCCAAGGGCAACCACCTGTGCGAGACCAACCCTAGGACAGCAAGTTGTCAAGACAACAAGCTTTCTTGACCACCGAAAACAAGCCACCGGAAGCAGCCTGGGCCTGGATCTGGTGCCTATTTTCGGTGGGTTGACAGGCTACTATCAAGGTTACGATGCCTGTGGTTCTAGCCACTCACATCGTAAATGACCCTAGATGATCCCAAATCATCCTCCACACCTTCCTCGTGATGTGGGCACTTTATGGACCTAAATATGTGGGTCCTCGTGCCCCGAAATTCATTTTAACCCGATTAGTTCAAAAGAGGTCCAAACCAAACAGGCCCTAAGGCCTACTTAAGTTATAAGTTGGGAAATGAGGATATGAATCCTCATTTCCCTTATGCCCAACTTAGGAGAGTAGAGAAAGAGGAGAGGAAAGAAGAATAAGAGGAAGGAGAAGGGGTTGGAGGCCTACCTTGGTGCCGGTTGTCGCCTTGTTGCTGGAATCACTGCTGGAGGTAAGTACAAGCTCCCATACTACTCTCTCTCTTCATTTTGACCTAATTAGGGCTAAGTATGGATGGAATCTTGATGTACAAACCATGTTAAGGTTGTAGGATGAGTGTTCTACCCTCCCGGTGTTGTTGCCGAGCTTGAACCAAGCCCGGTGAGCTCTAGCAACATGTATTGCCAAAAGAACAACTAGGGTTTCGATCATTCGATTGATGTATCTCCCAAATGGCTCAGTGGAATTGAAATTTTCTTAGCTTAGTATGATGCTAAGAACATCCCCTGCAAACTCCACGGAACAAATCTCAGCAATCGGGCTTGAGTTGAAAAACCCCAAAATAGTTGGACCGCCTAGAACCTCTATCGAAAACAACCCATCGGATCCACTGCGTCTATATCTGATGGCATATTTCTGGTGGACATGGAGACTTATGTGCTCTCTGTCACCTCCACCAGAAGCAGGTCTGATATTTTCGGTGGAAATGCCCTGTTTCCAGTGGTTGTTTCCGGTGACATTACTGTCATTGGGAGACAGTGTCTATATCCTTTGGGGATGAGCCGTGTGGGTCCCTCCTGATGTTTCTGACACTTACTAGTGTATGATTTCCTTGTGTCTAGGACAATGACGTGCATGTGCCCAGAATCCAGAATTGAATTGATCGATCGATGGCCATACTTGGACCTAAACACATCCGATCATAAAACAGGTGAGGGATGGACTATGTTTATTTATAAAATTTTTATTATCATTAAATTGCTCACATGTTTAGAATTATATGTTTAATTGTAATTATTCAAATACGATTATGATATGCTACATTGTCATTTTACGATTTTGATATGAATTGTACGAAAATGTATGACGGGATCTGATGTGGCCAAGGTGGTACTGGCACCATGATCGTCGTGTGTTTGGTTGTGTGTGTGAGATGGAATTCGGCGTGGCTAAGGTGGTGCTGGTCCCGTGATTACCGTATGTATATTGCATTTATGCATTGATTATGTGCCATTAGAGTTAGTTGAAATCGTGGGTTACACTTTGTGGCCAAGGTCTCGCTGGTATCATGTACCCCGGGACTGCATTTGGAAATGGATATGCTTCGTGGCCGAAGTCTTGCCGGTGTTACGTAGTCCATACTCAACTGCTATTTGCATGCTAGATTAGGTAAAAGGCCATGGGATACACTTTCTGGCCAAGGTCTCACTGGTATCGTGTACCCCGGGACTGTATTTGGAGATGGATTACACTTTGTGGCCGAGGTCTCTCCACTATACTAACTGTATCATTATGAAGGCATGTAGTATATATATGGTTAGGTATCACTCCCTATGCTATGCACCCTTGCCAACAGGGGTTGAGGTGTTAGATAACCCATTATGGTATGTTTGATGTGCCTTTCCGAAGTGCCACTCCCGTAGTAAGACGTGATTGTTATCGGAGGTGGGAACCTGTCTGGCGTGGCCGATGTTTTACCGGTGTCGTGACTTCCAAGAGGGTGTTATCAGGGGTTTGCTGGGTGACCCATGGATGCATACAGGGACCGAAAGGCTTCTAATCACAACTAGAGTTTGTATCGCTGCGTAGTCGATGCCATTTCCGAGACGAGGGATACAGCCTAATGCATTGTATTAGCATTTACCAGACTTAGTTTGTATTGTTAGGTGGATAATAAAGAAATGAATTGCATCACGAGCATCATGAACTATGTGATTAATATTCGCAATCATGCATCATAAATTACTACTGCTATTGTCTTGCTTGGATGTGCTTGACCCCACCCCTCACTGAGTAAGTTGGAAAGCTCACCCCATGCATACATCCCTTTTTAGATAATGATGCAGGAACCATGGTGCCAATGGCTAGTGACCCAAAATCTTCTGGGTCGGAGTATGGTGTGAGCGGCTAGTGGATGCCCAAAGCGAGAGAGCACGATCAGGATTGTGCTTACGTCGCACCGTGAGATTTTACATCATACTGTGATATTTTTGGGTATAACTGTGGGTTGTATATTGTTTTGAGATTATATTATATGTCATGGATGAATGTAACAGAATAATTTGGTTATTGCTATTATATCATCATTAGATGTTTGTCCATGGTATTTATGATTCCGCTACTATACTCTAATTCCACTGCTTATGTTGGTTCGTGGTGTGAGACTGTGAAAATGTTAAGGTACTACTATCAGAGATCCTGGTAGGTTATAAGACAAGTACGTGTTTTACTCATACAGCCGGTATTCGTAATGGCAAGTTGGATCTACCGGGAATGGGGTGTTATAGTTTTACTCCCTATAACTCTTCCTCATCCGGGCTAGGGCAGAATAGCAAAGCTAGTACAAGTATTAGTAGCATAGCAAAAATGTGCTCCTTGTCATTAATATGATTGGTTTGTAGAGAGGAGATTGATGCCAAATAGCTATTAAACGATGACTTTAGTTTACTAGAGCTATTGACATATTGTTTCAGCTCAGATTTTGGGGATAAAGACCAATCACAAGGTATGAGACCACCCAAAAATCACTTGTTCATGATCAACTTTGGAACCCTACTTGTATATTAAGCAATTACCTTTATCTAGTAATCGGAGATGAAAACGAAGACCCAACATTGATTTTATCGATTCTCGGGGTATTCACATTTTGCATATGCCCACTCTGATTGAGATCTTTGGGGATGATTCTGTACTATAGTTCGGTGGAGGAACTTTAGGGCACCCTTGGAGAAATGCATTGTGTGATACCTTACTTTTTAAATCTGGTTTAATTACACAGTTGACCCGATTTAACCATGCAGGACCCGAACCAGAGAGGGTTAAGGCGGGTTCCTTATAGACCATGATGGCAAGGGTGACTTTGAACATAGGTTGGACAGATAAGTCCGAGTCAGTGCCGGAGGAGACAGGTGTACCCAAGCCGTGTACATCCACGTATCATAAGGTCATGTACGGGTAATGCTGGTATGTAGCCCTATCCTAAAGTGTATACGTATAAAATACCTTGTGCCCAGAGTGAGATACATGCCGAGAGTTGAATTCCATCGAAATCTCACTTGTTGGCTAAGTTCGACCCACAGGTGGGTGGTCACAGGCGGGCGCATCCGCCCACCTGAGTGACCCACCCATGTGGTTACTAGATATTTTAAAGTATAAATATCACTTATTATGTTTCTCCTTTTCTCATTTATTGCATTAAAGAGTTGGTGAGAAGAGTAAAAAGGAGAGAGAAAAGAAAGGAAGAAAAGAGAACGAAGAAGAATAAAGGGAAAGAAAGAGGAGGAAGAAATGGATTTAAGCGACGCTGAGGTTTGATCTTCACATTTCGACGTCAGAAAAGTGATCCCCAACACGAAATCTATGATTCGAGGTGAGCAAAGGCTATGCTTCTTAAACTTTCACCAAACCCAAGTGAAACCCTTGATTTGGGTAGAGTTCCTTGAGATCTTGTAAATCCCACATGAGATGATGAATCTAAGGTTTAATAGATGGTCTATGTGTTCATTTTAAAGGATTTGAAGAAGTGTTTATAAGATTTGAGAAGCATTGGTGATTTCTTGAGCTAAGAAGTGATTTTGGGGTTTTGAAAGAGTTCTTGAGAAAAGAAGGTAATATGGCTTTTCAATCCTTAAATCTAACTTAGATCTAGGTTAGAATCATCTTATAAGACCTTAGATGTGTGAAAAATGTGATTAGAACAGCCCCATTTGATTTCCCCAAGATTGGAGAAAGTTTCAAGGAAGAAGGCAAATTTTCGCCCCCTCAGGTGGTTGAGAACTGGCGGGCCAATCGACCCACCTGAGGGCACCCGCCTGAGAGGGTAGCCCCTCGGTTCCCACCGGTGGGTGAGGACCGGTGGGGAAACCAGCCCACCTGAGAAGACCGATGGGTGAGCCCACCCACTTGAGAAGACAGGTGGGCGAAGACAGGCGAGCTGTCTGGCCCACCCGTGGGGCCCCCAACATGATTTTTGTGTCCGAATGGACCCAAAATGGACGGACAACCTTTTTTTATGATTTAAACATCAAATATTGTTAGTTTTAACCCCAAGGTGGTGAAATGCTAACCCCATTCACTTATGATAGGTTCACTAGAAACTTACGTTTCTCGCTCCGGATCTCACCTGTATCAAGCGTGAGTTTTTGTACACAACAAGTAAGTGGGGAGAGGACATTTGACTTTATTTCAAGGCTTGTTTTGCATCATTCAATTGTATCTAGACTAGCCATGTCATCATGCAAATTATGTGTAGATTAGTCATCCTCATATGATTATGATATGTGTGTTGTGTTTTACATTCTCAATGCTAAATGATTGATGTGCTTATGTGATGAATGGTTGGATTACTGTGCATGGTGCATTATTAGACTAGATTCCATAGTCGGCTTGAAAACGAATGCATTGGTAGCCCGTGGAATGGGACGTGATGGCACTATGCAATCGTACTATGTCATATAGGAGCATGCGGTTTAGAATTATCATTTCCCCGTGCTACGACCCTTCCCAATAGGGGTTGAGGTGTTGGGTTATCACTTGGGGGGAAGCAATGGTCGCGGTTGTCGGGTCACTGTGGTGGTTAGACATACGCCCGGCTGGTCATTAGGACAATCGGCAACCTCAGTGGTATATTCAAGAGCACCAATCGTACTGCTTTTAAATTGCTGGAGTCAGCACCTTTACTTTTTATCATTTACTTTTATGTTGAGAGCCGGTGGTCGGTATGCTTTATTTTTTTGAGTACTCACGGTGGGCCTTCTCCGACAACCCTATGGGCGTATCGCGGGATGGAGTTCGCGGCTCATACCCGGGGCATATGCGCATTGTGTTTGTAGTAGCACAAAACCAAAGACTTAGTAATGTTGTTTAGGTGGATAAGATTTAAAATGAATTGCATAGCATATAGTACATATAGATGTGATTGTTGTGTAGTCCTTCTTTTCACTTACTGAGCTAGTGAGCTCATCCCACATGCGTACCTCTTTTAGATGATTTTGCAGGTCACCAGCCTGAAGATCAAGGGTCGGGCCCCCCTGTCGAGTTTCCTGATGAGAATTGGTGGGTTCCCGAGGAGTATGAGCACGGTGTTGATTTTACATGTGAGGGTTGTGCTGCGGGACTGCAGTAATGGCACCGTACAGGATTTTAATTTTTGATTCTTTTGATGATCTCCGTTTTTGTGTACTTGATACGTAAATTGTTATTCTTTTTGTGCAAATATCATGCCTACGGGCCCACATGTATTTATCTATATACTACAATTTGGGTATCAAGTATATTGGGGATATTTTCAAGTAATTTAAGTCTTCCGCTGAACTTTTGAACACTTATCTTAGATATGGGTATGCTGTGGTGGGTACTATATCAGATGATCCTGGCAGGTTTGGGTTAACCGGAGTTAATCCGATCACCGGTCCGGTTCTGTGTGAACGAGGTGTGACAATGGTAGTATCAGAGCATAATGCTCTATCCACTCATAGCATGCCATTTAGACCCCATAGAATCTATAATGGGAAATGGGGTTGGGTAAATGTAAAAACTTTATAGAATTAAAAGCCAAAAAGAAAAAAAAATGGGTGCATTTAATTATTGCATCTTATGGCATGCATTAGAGAAAGCTTGCTTGGAATAAATAAAAGATTAGTTATTTGATTTCATAACCCATTGAGTACGGATTTAACGAAATTTTGGCAGCATAACAACGCTAAAACAAGATTTCCCAAATTTTTCGAACATAAGCACTTGATAGACAACATACATATACAAATAAGCATAATCGATAAAGGCTATTAACGTTGTTATAACCAAATTACAATAAGTTATCAAGCAGACAAAACTAACCACAAGTCACCAACAACATCATAACACCATACTAGCAAGTCCAATTACAGAGAAAAGTACAAAAAAAAAATATAGTCCACCATAAACACACAAACAACATAGAGACAAGTAAAAAGTTGATTAAGACAGGCAAGCTAAGTCCTCAGAGACCCTCGTCATCGTCTAGCTCTACTACTCCATCCCTCCTAGGCCTCGATCTAACATTGAGCCAACGGTCATAGTAATCAAACCTTGAAT
Organism: Macadamia integrifolia; assembly: GCF_013358625.1. Classification (NCBI taxonomy): domain Eukaryota; kingdom Viridiplantae; phylum Streptophyta; class Magnoliopsida; order Proteales; family Proteaceae; genus Macadamia; species Macadamia integrifolia. The sequence continues at coordinate 56,782 of NW_024868640.1, read as the reverse complement.
TCACTAGTTGTACATCCCTCCGGAGTCGAGAAAAATCCGTTGAAATTGCATTGGTCATTGTGTCCAAATCCTCGCTCAATCTTAGGAAGGAATTCTCTAATGTGGCCTGCCTTTCTAAGATATTTTTCTCTCTGGAAACACTATCATCTAGTCTTCTCAGAAGCTGATCTTGCCCATCTTTCAAGGCCCTTATACTAGTCATCATACTCTCAAAGTCAAATGCGTCACTCTCAAGTGGTGGGGCTCTATGCTGTGGGCCTGCAGCCTTTGTAAAGTCAGAATCAGCATCTCTCAAATCAAGAGGCTCCTCCTCGAGGATATCCTCATCCAGAAAGTCCTCCTCGAATTGAGGAACATAATCCTCATCCTCCTCACTATTTTCCTCCTCCTCCATGTGGAAATCATCCCTGTGGACATTCCCCCTGTCCCTACCTCCTTGAGCTCCTGCTCTCTGAGGTACATCCATAAGAGCTTGGAGACCCATCCTGTGTAGGTTTTCCCTGTTAAATTTATCCGCTGGAGTCTTTCCCTCCTCATCACTCAAATCCACCCCAAAGAACTCAAAAACCCTGGTGAGGGCCCTACCATATGGGAAACCTCCATCCTCAGGATGTGTGGCATGATGCTCCATAGTCTTAAGTATAACGTAGGGCAAGCATAAATACTCGACACCTCCCTCCAAGGCCTTGTAGGCTGCCATGAAGCCTACTTGGTTCCTGTGACCTCCTCTAGGGAGTAAATTAAACTGAACCAAGCGAGCAAATACACGAGCCTCTGGGTGAAATGTCGTTTCGGAATCTGGACACACCTTGCTACCACAAATGGTCTCGTAAATGTGGTCTTGCATCTCAAAACTTAAGGATGGGCCCACGGGCTTACTCCTTGGGGGGCTATAGAATTGATGCCTAATTGATGAAATATCTAAAATGCTGGCAAGAGTGTCCACAGTCAAACAAATATTCACTCCCTTCACCATGCTGGTGATTGAGTACTCCCCATATTGGTAAGAGACCTCCAAATTACAGTACAATCTTCAAATCAGGTGTTCATAGCAGGGGCGATCAATGTTAAGGATGGACTGCCAACCCAGTGCAGTAAACCTCTCTTGAAGTTGAATCTTGTTGAAATCACAAGTTACCACGGTCTTCTCCATCATCACAGACTTCTTTAGAAAGGTCTGCCAATTAGTTTCCACCCTCAAACTCCGGAAGAGTCCCTCATCGTAGTCTAAAGGATCGATGGGGGCATGTCCTTGTTGCCTTGTGCAAAGGGCTGGGGAACTAGTCCCTACACTTTTTCATTTTGAATTTGTGGCCCTAAGTCTATTGGAAGAAGATGGGGGTTCCTTGCCCTTACGAGAAGACATCCTAGTAAGAAAAGAGAAGAAATAATGATAAGTAAGGATGTTGCACAACAAAGGAAGTAAATAGATGGGTGAGCAAGCACATGTAAATGCACCTAAATACATAATGTGGATCATTAAAAGAAAGGGAGTGGTTAAGCCATGGGGAAAGGAATAGGAAGAAATCTCCAAAACATGACATCCACTAGCATGTTGTAAAATAGAAAAGTAACAAAGGAGTATAAAGCATGGCAAGTGAGAAGTGATGGAAAGCCTCAAAAGAATTTCCTCAAGTGGGCTAATTGGTGTCAAATGATGGAAAGCCCCAAATTCAATGTGCAAGTTCAACCCATGGGAATGAAAAAAAAAAATCTCATAATAGTGTAGAACTTGAAGCTTACATGTCAATGATAGTAATTCCTATCATTATACAATCAAGACTATGCAAAGAAATTTTCTATTATGACATAGAGGTGCAAAGAATGAGAGAGATTCAAAATTGTTCACAAGTATGGATTCAAGGTGTAAGACAAATATCATTGCACCAACAATTAATGGTAAGTGACTCAAAGTTGTTCACAAGTATGGAATGAAGTGAAGAGAATCATAGAAACCCCAGAATTTTTTTTTTCAAGAAACCTAACACAAAAGAGATGGGTTTTCATGGAAAAGAGATGGATTTTCATAGAAATGAGATGGAATTATAAGCATATGCAAGTTTCCATGATATTTCCAACAATGTATGTGCAAATTAAAGATAATAAATCTCATTTGAGTTGTTAGTTGGGGAGAAAGGAGAAGAAATAGAAGAAAACCCCAAATTGGAGAAATTAGGGCACGACTTGGAATTTCCTCCCATAGATTGGGTAGTAAAGCCCAAAACTATGAGTAAGTCACAAAGGAAGCATCATATTCTCATGGAATGATTATTCTATGAAAGGAAACATGAAAAAAAAAATCAATTCTTGGGGAGTATAAATCTATTCAACCTCCAAAATACATGTTCCAAGAAGAGAAATGGAGAAGAGACTTACTTGAGAGTGAAAGGAGCTTGGATCTTCCAAAATCCGTGGAATCGTTGAGTGAAATTGCGAGTGGACGCGCCAAGAACCCTCCAAAAATCGCCCTGAGTGAGCAAAGGGAAGAGATGGGAGAATGGGGAGGAAAGGGGCTTAAAAGCCCCTTTACCCTTTTCCGCCTCGGGTTGGACCGGCGGACCCGACCCGAGCTGCCCGCCGGTTGGGAAAAAAAATCAAGTGGGACCACCATCCTACTTGTCAAAGCGCTAACACAGTACCTTCGGTGCTAAGCTGTGGCTAGATGCAAGACATCATACACTACAATACCCCGTGTGTGGGCATATGATTATGTGCCTATGTAAATTCTAAGGTACTTAACCAATGTTTTGTGTATGGTATGTTTCAGGTGCAAAGACATGATGGTACGTACTAGATCCGGTAGCAATGCAAGAGGTACCTCACGTGGTCCTCGACCTGTAGGTCGACCACCAAATCCTCGAAGGTCCCGCTCTGTGGGGCAAACCCCACTCTCACAACCTTAAGAAACCCTTGATCAGGGTGTGGCACAAAGGGACCCACCTGTGACCACACTTTTGGATCCCTCCACCTGTCATCACTCCAAGTGATGTTGCAACTATAGTTCAGTAGTCACAGCAAGCCTTCCAACAACAAATGCTCCAGCAGCAGCAGGCATTTATGGCTACTATACAGCAACAGTTAGACCTTCCTTAACTTGGTCAACATCCTCGGATAATTACTCCACAAGACCCACCTACAGGGTCTGGTATGGGGTCACAAGACAGAGGTACACCTCCAATTCTACCACTCAGCACTCCTCCGTATATGGTGCCCCCTCTGTACCCTTACTATCTGGCATATGCACCCAATTACTCGTTAACAAATAATACATCAAAGGTAGTGGAATCTTTTAAGAGGAACTTGCCACCTGTATTCTCTAAGGTGGGGAGTGATCCTCTAGAGCCGGACCAGTGGATCCAAGAGCTGGAAAAGATATTTGAGGTAATTGAGTGCACTGAGGCACAGAAGCTTATTTGTGTAGGGTTGCAACTCAAGAATGAAGCCAACTCTTGGTGGTAAGCCACTAAGCCCATATTGTTGGCCGCACATCCGGAACCCACATGGGAGCAGTTCAAGGAGTTGTTTTTGGCCAACCATTACCCTCGTAGCTTCAGAGACCGTAAAGAGATGGAATTCATAGCCTTGACTCAAGGGAATAAGACTATCCTTGAGTATCAGCAGCAATTTGAAAGCTTGTTCCATTTTGTCCCTAGGCATATAAGGTCAGCTGAAGAAAAGGCTGCAAGGTTTCTGAAGGGATTAAAGGCATCTATTAGGTCAGTGCTCGAGGTCTTAGATTTGACAGACTATGGCCAGATTGTACAAAAAGCTAAAACCATGGAAGATAAGTAGAAGGGAGAACAGTCCCTCACACTTGGATTATGGAAGAGGACTAATCCATTTTCGGACATGGGCAACTCATCCAAGGTATATCGTGGGTCATATAGTTCTGGGCCTACATATAGACAGCCCTATAGGCCATCTGGCTACCTTCCTCAACCAGCCGGTGGTTTGGGCTCTACATCTTTTCGCCCAAACATTAGTACGGTGCCTACAGTCACAAGGCCACCCCGTCCCTCGTCTATATCAGGTCAGGTACAAAGGGGCCCTGCCCCAGTTTTGGCGTCACAGATCTGTTGCTTTAATTACCACTCTTATGGGCATTATGCTAAAGACTGCCGAGTCAAACCAACCTTACCATCCAGTCAGCCCGCTGTGTACAGACCTCCCTTAACTTGGGGGAATCAACCACAAGGAAGAATGTATGCCTTATCAGCTGAGGAAGCCGAGGTCAGCACAGAAGTGGTAGCAGGTACATTCTAATTTAAGATTTTCTTTATGCTGAATTTTGATGAGCTGCTATACTTATATGCATTGATTGCACTAGGTGTTCTACCCATATCGGGTATACCAGCCTATGTCTTGTTTGATTTAGGAGCTACAAACTCATTCACTTCTAAGAGATTTGCTGAGAAACTTGGTATGTCACCCAGGACACTAGATCATGAGATGATTGTTAGTATGCCTACAGGAAAAGTTACACGGTTGAAGGAGGTGTACGAGCCATGCCTAGTCGAAATCAGTGGAAAGAAATTGGATGCACAACTCATCAAATTCAATATACAGAATTTTGATGTTATATTTGGGTATGGATTGTTTGTCGGCCCATCGAGCAAATGTGATGTGTGCCAAAAAATTAATTAGGGTGACAGATGATGAAGGGAAAGAATTGGTATACCAACCAAATAAAATGAAACGGGCTAGAAAGGTCCTCATCTTCGCTCTTCAAGCAGTAAAGTTGTTGGAAAGTGGATGTTTAGCATCGATACTTGATGTTGATGCAAAGGTTATACCTCTAGAAGAAGTAAAGGTGGTTAAAGAATTTCCCGACGTCTTTTCAGATGATCTGATACATCTACCGCCTGATAGAGAGTTGGAATTTGCCATAGACTTGATTCCTAGAGCAGCTCCAGTGTCTAAAGCTCCATACAGGATGGCACCAGCCGAATTGAAGGAGTTACAGATGCAGTTGCAAGAATTATTGGAGAAGGGGTTTATTCGCCCAAGTGTTTCACCTTGGGGTGCCCCAGTATTGTTTGTCAAGAAGAAGGATGGCAACTTGCATATGTGCATCAATTACCGAGAACTGAATAAGCTAACCATTAAGAACTGATATCCATTGCCAGCTCAAGATAAAGAGCGACGACATACCCATGATAGCTTTCAGGACTCGGTAT
>NW_024868640.1:28499-50600 GCF_013358625.1 Macadamia integrifolia | reverse complement strand
TTCAACCCTTTGAGCGAAATGCGGCAAAAGGAAGAAAAATGCATGGACCAACCCCATCGTCTCCACCCCGTAGGAATAATAAGAGGTAGAGATCTATTAGTAGCATACTCGATCAAACGGGTGATTTTCTCGCCTACTACGGATCCCATACTACCCCTCTTGAACTGAAATTCCTCACTTCTTTCTCTCATTCAAAACTGTGCATGGGACTTTCATCTTGCACGGCTCCTAAGTAATAAAAGAAAGAAGATGATTTCTTCTTTCTTTTTTGATTACATTCCTCATGTAGCTCTAACAAATAAGGATTTAAAGTTAATACTTGATGTAGCCCAATTGTAATTGGGATTTCACTTCCTCGCCCTCCCACGGTTCTCACACTAGTCACCGCATTCACATACATATCTTTAATTATATCTGAATATTTACTCGATAGATACCCTTCTCTTCTCTAGTACGTCCATATTAGTAGTCTACCCAAAATGGTAATTTGACTTCGGACCCTAGGTTGGTAGTCTACACTGTATATAATCTGTACCCTAGGCTTTTCCACACAATGTTTAGTGCTAGAACACATAATTTAAGTTAAATTCACATTTGTTTTAATTTAATATTTTTCTATTTCTAATGCTTTGTAGTTTTTGTTCAGTGTTAAAGATATTAGTTTGTAACTTTTGGAAATATTTGACTCATTTCAGTGTGAAATTCCCATTAATCAAGCTGAAGAGTGTAGTCTATCATTTTTTAGGGAATAGGGAATTTGGTTGACTAAGAATTGGTTAGTTGGATACTCTATGTTCTTTTTTTTTTTTTTTTCATTTACATCGTAATGCACTATTCTTGCTGAACTATATTTGCAAATCTCTTTAGGTATCGGAAGACCTCCGAGGCAAATGGATCCCAAGGACTTTTTTGCTTCAGATGCCAAATGTAGGGGCCTGTGCACGAGTGAATTTGATACTTAATTATACCAAAACAGACTTGCAATTTTAGGTGCATAAAGTCTCTAACATTTTCTTGGGACTGGAAAATGGGAACTATGGAACAAGAAGCAAAGATGCCAACTTGCAAATTTTGTTTTCTTTGAGCATTGATACCACAAATCTAGGTTCAAGGTTGGTTATTCTTCAATAAAATTAAGTAGCCACATACCTTGAAAAAGAATACCTACCAAAATTATTACAGTGGTCCCATGATTTCTGAGAACAAGGGATTCCACAGTTTAACCTGTCTGAGTAGATTTTAGATATATAAAACAGAGAATAATTTATGCACTTGAAACCATAAAACCATTTGGTATGGTATATTGGTTAGCACATTTCTTTAAAGGGTAGAGCATGGGTGTATCTTTTCAACTAATAGAAGAAGTCCTAAATGTGTGTTCTGTTTGACTAGATTGACACTGGTTTGCAAGAAGGGGTTGATGCATTGAAGCTTCTCTTATCCAAAGGTTTTACGAAGAGTGCTAGATGCTTCAACTGAAAGCAGAAATACAAGCATATAAGGCTGCAGACATTACCAACTTGAAATGCAATTTTTGAAGATTCATTTGTTCAATTATATTAAGTGGCCTTGGCTTGTATGACCTTGAAAGCTTGAGCTGCCAGCATCTTCACACGGGTTCTGGAGAGCACACACCTCATGTAAGGGAAAAAAAAAGGCAGAGGTTTCCTTTTCCCTCCCCCTGTTTGTTCACTTTTTTTTTTTTTTTTTTAGCATTTTATGGATGGAAACCTATCTTTGGCACAAAGAAAATATTCTCTTGTTGTTTTTGTTTATGGTTTGAAATGTTTGGGCATAATCAATTCCACAACTCAAGTCATAATTATAATAATTGGAATAATACGAAAATCTGAATATTTGCTCTTTCTATTACCAAGTGAATTACATGGGAAGGGACACAACTTTCCTACATAGACAAGATAGGTAAGTAACAAGTGGGGAGACAACTCTTGGGGTGGCTGAAAATTCATTAACTCCTCTAGGTCCATAGCCTCGAGCCCATATTGTTGGCTGATGTACGTAGGAAAATAAAAGGATGTGTGAGTCGATCCCATCAACCTGACATAATTATAGCCAGGGGTCTTCATTAGAAAATATTCTTGTGGCCTCCCTGGACATCCCCATGTCCTTTCTTACAGGTACTTCTCCCAATCAATGACAAGATTGAATTATGGAACTTCTCTCTTATCCTGGTAGCAAAGAGCTCCAATTGGGCCTCCTTTTAATGGCTTACTCAACTTCAGTTTCTCGAGGAGCCAAATCTGAAAAATAGCAGGACTCCTTTGATAACGATCTAGTTCGAATCTATGGCTATGGCTCATGTCATTGAATCCCTTGAGTGTTTCTGCAAGAACCATGGGGATGATGTCACCCCCTCCCTTCAACTGTTTTACTACTTCAATTAGAACAAGTGGTGCACCACGGCTGGGAGTTCAGAGAATATAGCAAGCTATCATGCAAAGTAGGCAAGCATCCTGTGATCTCTATTGATGAACTCCTCCCATTGACAGATCTTGGGTGAAGATCTGGGCCACCTTTAGAATTTCAATCTTTCCATATCTAACAAATTGCTTCACTTCCTCCTCTTTTCATTCGAGGAAGTCCTGAATTTCCTCTGAGTAATCTTTCTTCAAAGATGGTTGAAATAATCTACCTTTGGGTGGAGACAGCATACAAACTCAGAATTCTTCGAGAGTTGGGTAGATTTCAACTAATCCAAATGAAATACATGCAGATTGGCATCCCAGTGCCGAGGCACTTGCCGGGGTAATTGGTGATGTAATTTTACACACCCAATCCGACCAAGCATTGACAAGTTCATAGATTCCAACAATCTTAGTGCCTTCATACTTATGGCCAAGGTCCATTTTCTTAATGTTTCATCCAACAAACCCATAACTTTTCCTGCAACCATCACAAACAAAAGGAGATGTGACAATTTATCAAAGCATTACTCATTAACTACTGATACAACCAAGCCTTTAACACTATTGCATCAAGCTCTCTTTTTTTGGCTAATCAATGATGAGGAATAAACTGGCCTTCATGAACTGGTGCCAGGTGGTGATTTTCTTTTAAGGGATGAAATCCTGTATAAGAGTTTGACGAACCATAGGCAACTGATAGATACCTAATGGCCTTGCATGCATGATGGCGATTCTTTGGGGACACAAACTATGATGATCTTTTTAAGATACTTTGATTATTAATCAAGGAACCAATTTATTGCCTTTAGATGGTTGAGACTGCACTTGCATATGTCAAGTTGCCTACGTATCCCTCGAAAGAAATCAGTTCTGACATATTTCAAGCTATTGACCCTTTTAGACATAATATTTCTTGAGTTGATCCATGTTGACCAGTCTGTGTATTTCTTCACCGTTGTGGTCTACGAGTTTCATAGTTTTGCCTGATAAAATCTCTTTGACAGTGAATGGGCCACTGTAGTTGGGCCTGAATTTTCCTCTTGGGTCATGAATTGGGGCTTTCTATTCTTGAAGAACAAGTTCACCCTCCTCTATATGACGGGGGTTCACATTCTTGTTGAAGGCTCTTACCATTCTCAGTTGATATTTCTTCAGATTATCCATAGCCTTCATACACCTTTCGTCAAGAAAGTTGAGCTCATCGTGTCTAGCCTTTACCCATTCTCCTTCAGGCAATCGACTATCAAAAGCACCCTTAAGGATGGTACTAGGATTTCTATGGGTATCACTACTTCAACCCCATATACCAAAGAGAAAGGAGTTGCCCCTGTCGAGGATTGCACAGAAGTCCAATATGCCCATAAAGCAAGTGGTAATTTTTTTTCCCAGTCCTTGTGTGCTTCAGCCATTTTTTGTAGGATCACGTTGATGTTCTTGTTAGCTGATTCTACTGCCCCATTGGTCTGTGGCCTGTAAGTGGTAGAACGATGCCTTCTGATACCGAACTTTGTGCAGATTTTGTCATTTTTGCCCAAAAAATGGGATCCCTGATCCGATATTAATTCTTGAGGTACTCTGTACCGACTAATGATGTTTTCTTGGATGAATTTTACCACCTTAGCAGATGTGAGTACCGCATATGATTGAGCTTCTACCCACTTGGTGAAATAGTCATTAACTACCAAGATAAACTTATGACCATTGGATGCTTTAGGGTTAACTTTCCCTATGATATCAATGCCCCAAGTAGAAAATAGCCAAGGAGAACTGAGCGAATGCAGCTCCGTTGGTGGGATATGTATTATTAGCAAATACTGACATTTGTGGCATTTCTTGACAAAGGCCATGCAATCTGCTTCTATTATGCTCCAGCAGTAACCAAACTTGAGGATCTTCTTAGCCAGCATCTTGGCATTCATGTGGGGTCCATAGAGACCTTAATGAATTTTCTCCATGGTGGTTGCAGCTAGTTCTTCATCCACGCACAGCAATTGTATCCAGTCATAGGATCTTTTGTACAACAAATCCTCCTGAAGGATAAATTGGGTGGCATATCTTTTCAGAAATTTCTTTTCTCTTTCAGTTGCTTCAATCAGGTACTTCCTTTCCCTGATGAAATCCATTATGTGATCAAACCAAGATCGACCATCCGTAGTGAGAGAGTTCACTGAATTCTGAGAAATGGACCTACTTCTTTGTTCCACCAAGAATGGTCGAACCCTAGCCATGGGGTTGCATTTTACCATGGAAGCTAAGGTTGCAAGGGCATTAGCGAAGCTGTTGTTATCTCTCTGGAAGTATTCGAACGTGATCTTCTCAAAGTGTTCAATCACCTCTTCCAGATGTTAAAAACGGCTTCAACTTTTCATCTCTAGTCTTCCACTTTCCTTGTGTTTGAAAAATGACAATGGATGAATCTCCATACACCTTGGTCATTTTCACTTCAATAGTTAAAGTCGTTCCTAGTCCCAAAGCACAAGCTTCATATTCAGCAATATTGTTGGAATAGGGGAAATCGAGGTAGAATAATGAAGGCAGATAAAGGCCATCAGGAGTGACAAGTAATATTCCCGCACCACATCCCTTTTGATTGGCTACTCCATCTAAGAATAATTGCCATTCATTAGATGTGTCTTTCCTCTATTGCTATGATTTCTTAATTAGGAAAGGCATCATCCAAAGCTCTTCCATCCTTTGCAGGGTGGGCAGCTAAATGATCAGCTATAGCTTGCCCCTTGATAGATTTCTGGGTAATATAGGTGATATCAAACTCTGATAGCAAAAGTAGCCAACGGGCCATCCTTCCTATTAGGGCTGGTTTCTCAAAGAGGTATTTGATGGGATCTATCCTTGAGACCAAGTGCAATGAATAGGAAACCATGTAGTGTTGTAAGCTTTTCGTTGCCCAAATCAACATAGCACAAGTTCTTTCCATAGATGTGTGCAGTGTCTTATACTCCACGAACTTCTTGCTAAGGTAGTATATGGCATACTCTGCCCCTTTTTCTGTCTCTTTCTATGCTAACAAAGAGCCCATGAAACTTCTTGCTAAGGCAACAGAAGTGGTTCTCCTTCCACCAGTGGTGTCAATACTGCAGGTTTATGAGGTATCTTTGGATCTTGCCAAAATCTATTGGCATTGATCATTCCATTCCATGGGTTGATCTTTCTTCAGTAGTTTGAAAATTGGTTCACAGATTGTAGTCAACGAAGCTATGAATCTGCTGATATACTGAATGTGACCCAAAAATCTTTGTATTTGGTTCTCAGTCTGAGGCATGGGCATTTCCTAATTTGCCTTGATCTTGATAGGGTCGACTTCAATGCCTCTTTCACTCACCAAGAAACTCAGTAATTTTTCTATTGTTACCTCGAATACACACTTTTGAGGATTCAACTTTAGCTGATACTTCGTGATCCTTTCAAAGAGTCGCCTTAGTACAGTAATATGCCTCTGTCGATCTTTTGACTTCATTTTCATGTCATCCACATGGACTTCCACATAGTTTTTCATCAAGTCATGCAATATGGCCGTGGCTACTCTTTGATAAGTTGCCCCAGCATTCTTTAGCCCAAAAGGCATCACCTTGTAACAATAAGTCCCCCATAGAGTGGTGAAGGTTGTCTTCTCACAATCTTCTGGGTGCATGCTCATTTGGTTGTATCCCAAGAATCCATCCATAAATGATAACAAGGCATGTCCCAATGTGTTGTCCACTAATACATTAATGTGGGGTAATGGGAAGTCATCTTTAGGGCTTACCTTGTTAAGATCCCGGAAGTCAACACATATTAGTACCTTGCCATCTTTCTTTGGCACTGGTACAATGTTAGCCAACTATTGGGGATACTTAACCACTTGTAGAAACCCCGCATTCCACTACTTCACAACTTCTTCCCTGATCTTCTCACTCCATTTTGGCAACATTCTTCGAAGCTTCTGCTTTACCAATTTTTCCCCAGGATAGGTTGGCAATCGGTGTTGCACGATGTCTAGATTGATACCAAGCATACCCTCATAAGACCAAGTGAAGACCTTGGTGAATTCCTTCAAAATATTAATCATCTGTTCTACTTCTTCATCGTCAAGGGTGGCGCCAATTTTTACCTCTCGAAGGCGTTGGTCAGTTCCTAGATTAATAACCCGAGTATCCTCACGGATAGGTTGGGCTTTCCTTGGTTTGTATTATTTTATTAATTCTTGATATTTATTAAGATCATCATCAGAAAAAAAGAGGTAAGTCATACTCAAAATTACAAATTTCATTTTTGAAAGAAGGAGTAACAGACTCGACATACACGGACTCTGGGATCTCCTCGAGAGGAGAGGCCGACACGAAATCATAAACAACAGACTCGACTATGGACTTGGTAACTAGCTTGATGCTTTTTCCAAGGGTATTCAGGCTAATTAACTCGAGAGCATGAGCAAAGTTGAAGTCTTCTCCAATGCTTGTCTAGTTCAGGAGCAGGTCAATGGCCCGATGAATGAGTAGATGCAGCAAAGGACCTTCTCCTTCTGAGAAAGTTGCTGCTATTTCTTCCATGGTGCAATGGTTCTTCTAGATAGGTGTCTACTTCCTCACAAATGTCAGCTGATCAACCTTGTGCTCTCGAAAGCCGAACTTTCTGAGGGGTGAGGATTGGTGGAGACTGCTCAATCCTCTTTCTATAAAGTCCATCTTTTGCAGCCTATTGAGGGATGCCACCCCAATGCCTCGGTCACATCTTTGACCACCTTCACGGATTTTCCGTTGCATTTGATTCAAGCACAATACATGCAAACCATCATTCTTTGTGCCCTTCTCTGCTTTTCATATGCACTTCTCCCTCTGAAAGGACGAGGCATGAGCTCATGCAACTCTCAGGCTCTTGGCTTTTGTAAAAGGGAATAGATATGACCTTTCAGATCCGTGGGAAGCTGTAGACTCCAAATGAGTCTTATCTTCTTTTCCCATTCCCTTTTCAAGAGTACTTGGTGACTTGGTAATTCCTTTTACTAGATCAATGTTGTGGGGTTGCTAGAGGAGAACTCATCTTCAATTAATGCAATTTCAGTTATCCCGGTGATGCAACTGTCTTGATCACTTTCTTTGACTATCATTTTTTGTTCCACCTCATGAGTTACCCAGTCGAACTCATCCTGAAAGAATACCTTAAACCCCGGTTGCATCTTTTCGACGGTTTCATCAAACCATGGCTCCACATTCCCGCAGAAGAGGAAGTCCTTTCCTTCTCTCACAAAATACCCATTAAGAGTAGGGTAGTAAGAGACAGAGATTTTCCTAGCCATCCTCAGAATTTTCTACCCTTTGGTGATCTGGGGAACGTACCTAAGACCATTCCTTCCGTTATTTACTGCCAAACTAGGTTGATTTGGAACTCCTTGATGATATTTCCCTAGTCCCATACAAGGAAAATATTGCATATTCTTTATCATCTAATTCACTGGAAAACTCCAGATGGCCTCATAGTTATCCGAGATTTCCTCCTTTGGAACTTCTTCGTCATTAATGAATTTCATCTTTTGATGGAGGCTAGAGGACACTGCCTTCACATGATGCAACCAAGGCTTTCCCAAGAGCATGTTGAAAGATGCCGGTATATCAATGACTTGGAAATCAATATCAAACTTCACCAAGCCAATCTTTACAGTAAGGGTGAGGATGCCAAGGATTTTCCTCTTGGTATTGTCATATTCCCGTATGGTTTGGGTAGTCGGCCTCATTTCTTCTAGGTTGATGCTAAGACTCTTTGCCAATCTTAATGGTAGAACATTCAAAGAGGACCCGCTAACAACGAGCACCTGGGGAACCACCTTGTCAAGACATTCTACCATGATATGGAGGGCTCTGTTGTGCTGGGCTCCTTTGGGAAACTCTGAATCTAAGAATATCAAGGATTATACTGCATATATTGCCCCTACTATGTGTGCGAGATGTGTTAGATTTATCTCAATCGACACCTGCACATTGGTGAGAGACTTCAAGACTGCTTCACAATGTGTGGGGGATGCCATCAACAATCCCCAAATTAAGATATTAGCCTGGGACTTTTTGAGTTGAGCCAAGACTGGGTTCTTTGGTTCTTTCTTCAAGCTGCTAGTTCCTGCCTCATTAGCCCTTGACTGTTCTACTGCTAAGGCCTTGCCCTTGTAGTCTCTTCCACTTCTAGTCTCCATCACATTGACAGGTTTCTTCACAATGATCTCTGTGGGATGACAATCTTCATCATCGTTGTTTGTTATGGTAATTATCCCTACCATTGGATCATCTTCTTCCCCAAATTCCTCTTCACTACTTGGGGTAGGAGGTCGAGGTCCTCCACAAATGTCTATAGCCCTGGCTCGTACCATCTTCACTACATTGAAAAACCGTGCAACTGCTGTATCTATCATTTCTGCAAGTGTGGAATGTCCCCTTGTTTTCTCAAGGATGATCAACTTCTTGGTGTAGCATTATTCATTGATGGCTACTTCCCATAATATTCGATCAATTGCATCAACCTCGAGTTTGATGTCAACCAAACGATTATAGACATGAGCGATGTGTTTTGCTATAGTATTTGCTTCACCTTCAATAGTGATCTCATACCCTTCACTATCTTCTGAATCTGATGCCGGATCTCCCCCTTCCATGTGAATCTTGAGTGCTAGCTGAATATCATCTGTGGGATCAATCATTGGGTCATCTTCACCAATTGCATATATAGAATATCCTCCCAAATCCCTGGGTGAGTAGTACCCAGATTCATCATCATCATCAATGTGCCAAGGTCCCTGGTAATCATCACAGTCTTGGTACTCATCATCAGAATTAGAGTCAACTCCATTATTCTCATCTTCGCTCTCGTCCTCATCATCATAGTCTTCATCTTCTTTTTCACTGATTTCCCCCTCACTTGGCTCTTCATTAGATTCCTCTTAACCATCAAATTCTCCTGCATCCAAATGCTCGTAGTATTCAAAGCGTATGGACCGAAAGATTTCCATAGGGTTAGACTTGATATCACTGGCTCAAAGTTGGATCAGACTAGATTCATCATCCTCAGTGTCACTCCCTATGTGGATTAGGGAAGCGTACTCTTTAACCTACTCTCCCACTGCTAATGCCATTACTGCTCTGAGAAGGTCACCCATGACTTCTTCAATGTTCTCTGGGTTTTCTTCTAAGGATATGGTGGGCTGAATTAGAGAAGTGGGATCACCCTCTTGACCTTCTTCTAAAGTATTCACTAATCCTGTTGATGAGGTCATCTTCGGGGAGTCTAGTAATGCAAGCATATCCTTCCAATTGTACCCGTCCATCCATCTTTCTTTTGGGTTGTACATTGAACCTTAAGAATGGGACTAGTATGAGGGTGATGAGGGATATGAGGTGGGGTGGTATGATGTGATAGAAGAAATGATGTATTGTGAGGAAGATAGGGGTGATAAGATGATGAGGTCCCCTCTCCTTGATGGTGTGGGGAAGGTTGATGGTATGGTGGAGGTTGGTAATATGATGGAGGTTGGTAATATGGTGGAGGTTGGTAATCTAGGGAAGGTTGAAGGTGTGGTGTGGTGGATTCTTCTGTTAATGAGGATGGATGAATGGAGGGTGATCGATCTTTTGGCTCTTCTTCTGCCGACTCCTTCCTTTGGGGAATCCTCATGGCTCTGGCTCTTTGACTCATAAGTCTCTTGTAAGCATGGGCATTCATGTGATTCCTTTGAGCTCTGGATATAATGAGTTGAGTGGGATCACTCTGTGGCTTTTTCATCTAGATTGTTCACATGATCGGGAAGTGGATTGGTGTTGACATTGGGAGATTGCTTCATCTTGACTTCAATAGTCCCATTGTCTACCAAGTCCTAAATTGCATGTTGCAGACCCAAGCATCTTTCAGTATTGTGCCCTTTTGAGTGTGGTAAGCACAATATTCATAATTCCTATACCAAGCTGGAGGAGGGTTGCTGATCACTCTTGGAGCCACTGTCCTTGGCAATCTTTGTTTCTTTAGTTTTTCATACACTGCTATCACAGGCATTCCTAAATCAATAAACTACCTTTTTGGACGAGGAGCCTTTTGGGTGAGTGCATCTGCTTGTATCACAAATGGTTGTGAAGGAGTGATAGAAGAAACTGACTATTGGACCATAGCTACCACATTGGTTTCGGGACGCTTTCCCTGTCCAATTCTAGTGTTCTTGCCTGCACCTTGAGAGGATCCTTGATACTGAGCTTCCCTTAGGATTCCATTTTCCACAAGTGTACTGGTGCCTATCAAGGCATCAAAATTTTATAGATGTTGATAGTAAAGGACATCATAATAAGGCTTTGATAAATTCTCAATCAACATCTTCACTTGCTCTGCTTCTAAAGGCCGATCTACCATCTTGGCAACCTTATCCCTAAACCTCATCAAGAAGGTGGTGAATCCTTCTCTAGGTTGTTGTCTTAATGTCTCAAGCTCTCAACGTTTCACATCCACTTCTATATCATACAAATATTGATTGGTGAAGGCTTTCACAACTATTGTCCAATTCTGAGTTTGGTCGGTCTCTAACTGCATAAGTCATCTCAGTGTAGGTCCTGATAGGGTTAATATGAAGGTTTACCCCATTTGGTTGTCTGCAAGTTGCCACGACTTGGCGATGCTGAGAAAAACCTTGAGATGAGCCTTGGGGTCTCCTGACCCATCAAACTTGTCAGTCTGCCACTTGAACTTCTTGAGAATCCTGGCCTCAGAAAAGAAACTCATTTCATCTGAATCCACTATTTGGTTTTTTGAACTCTTCCCCGCTCAGAGCATATTTTCCAATTTTTCTAACTACTCTCTAACTTTTCTTTCTCTCTTCGTTTCTAGAGGTTCCATTTGGATGTGTGCTGCAAACTCCTCTTCCTCATCTTCAGTCACTACCCTGGGAGGAGGGACCCTAGAATAGGTTCCCCGTTGACTATTTGGATAGGTAGGTGAGACTCCTCTTTGACCGGTTGGCCTAACTTACTCTGGTTCTCTTGGGTCAACTCAGGAAGAGTTCCCACGATGACCCGTTGGTCCATTCTGATCGAACTCTCCAGTAGCTTGTGCTGGTTTAGCCCTGGGAGAGTTCTGAAGTGCATGTAATATTTGGGCTATTCCTCTCTTAGCCTTAGCCATTTCTGTCTGCAAAGTCTCTATGAGATGGACCCATGCTTGCTCAGGTGATTTGGGGTTGTGTGGATTCATACTAACTGGGCTGTAATCACTTGGAAATAGACAATCTCGGAGAGACAACGGGGGTGACACTGGACTTAGGCAAGTCAATCGATTATCCTGACATGTCTAAATGGACTGTGGAGAATACTTGAGGTATGGAATTGTGCCTAAACAAAAACTGGTTTATTTTAGGATTCCTAAATTCTCAACCCCTTGTTCACACATTTACTAGATTAACAACCAATGAACTATCCAAAGTTAGTCCACTTAATGGTAGGAAGTGGATAGGGGTTGATGCCCCTAGTCCACTCAATGCCATAAGTGAGAGGTACATATAAATGGTTTGACCAGAACATCCCTATGAATGCATTCTTTACCAGTAAAGTCATGCTTTCCTTAATCTTATCCCACTAGGTGACCTTCCTCCTAGTTTCCTTGGGTCTTTCAGATAATTTGGTATTTTACGGGACTTTAACAAAAGTTAGTCTGGATTGTGTATGCCAAACCATCCAAATTTCATTTCTAAGGAGGAAGGACACCTTTTATCCGAAACCCACTCAAGAGAGCATTTCTTTATGACTAGAATATATCATAAGAGAATTCCTTTTCAAGACCGCAAACAAATTCTGTAGATTAGCTTGTGGCGTTCCTAGCATTCTCCATCTATTTCCCACATGATGCGAGTATGTGGTGGATGTAATAGGACTGACAAGGCTTCTTTGACAAGATCTACATACGTAAGGTACGTGATCCTTTTGATATAACCAGAGGTACGAGATCAAGGGATGACTTCCTTACCCATTACTCATGACTACACATGAGCTTAAGCAACTGGCCACGGGGTGGTGGAACCGTGAGTGATTGTGTACAAAAGTGCAATGCGAAAATATCATCATTCGATCTCAGAATGTCATAAAGTGCACGGAACTCCCTGAAGGTGCTGGCACAATTATGAACATCCTCGTCTTTCAACAATAGCCCACACTCTTGTACAGGAAGCGGCTACCATTTGCTCTCAGAGTACTCTCCATGACATACACTGACCTCCCCGAGAGTGCGGGCATGACAGGGAATCCCTCGCCAAATGATTTCACTTTGAGCATAATGCATGATGCTATTAGAGAATACAATTAAAAACATGGGGTTAGCCAAACATGTTTTCAAACAAATGTGGTAGTGGAAAATGTTCTTGCATTTAAAGGTAGTTTCTAGTGTTGAAAGCTTGACATTTGTCCCCAGTGGAGTCGCCACTGTGAGGGGTAGCGGCCGGAAGATGATATCTCCTTTCCCATTTGGGGGGGGGGGGGGGAAGGGACTTGCATCCCATCCTCTCTCCTCTATTTCTCTTTCTCTTTCTCATTCATGAGGGAGGGGTGTGTTGTGTGTGCTTTTCTTGCAAGCCCCGCACCACCTAACACCGCTAGGAGATACGTAGAGGCCTATTTCGCAAAAGTATAAAGTTTGTCATTCGAGACAGGGATTTGATGATGGTCCAATATGAGGATCGGGATCATACAAAAGGGGTTTGGAGTCGCCACCTAGGGTTATAGGCCTAGGACCCAAGGGTGGGCCCAATTTCTGAGAAAATGGCCCGAAAGTTGGTCTGGTCCAGAGATTTAGAGTAAGTGTTAGGTTACAAAATTGGGAAGGTGTTAGGCACCCAATCTACCCGATTCAACCGGTCTTCCTACTAGATGTTTAAGAACAAACATTTTCCACAATTATTCTTATTCTGCATGCATGGCTAAGTTATCACACATATGTACATTGATTGAATTTAAATAAATATGTATACTAAAACAATGTCTATATAAAGTCTACATTGTGCTAATTTGGGTAAGAAATTATACTTGAGCTTGACCCCTGTTTTGGGTCAAGAGGGGTGGATCCCCTGGTTGATGCTAGTAGGAACTGGTTTCCGGATTCTTCTGGCTCATGGGAAGATGGTCTTGACCTCCAACTTCCTTTCTCGAGAGATGTTGATTGTGATAATATTCAGGTAGAGTTCCGGCTAGGAACGGTTACTTTCGATTTTGAATTCGGACAGAGCTTCAGCTGGGGAAGGCTATTTTCGGGCTTAGGTTAAGGTGGAATTCCTGCAGAGCTTCCACTAGGAATAAGTAATTTTCAGGTTTTGGCTAAGTTGGTATTCTGTTAGAGCTTCGACTAGGGATGAGCTACTTCTAAGTTTTGGCTCAGGTGGCACTCGGACAGAGCTTCCGTTAAGGATAGGCTATAGGAGGGTTAGGCTGATGTGGCACTCGGATAGGGCTTCTGCTAGGGATAGACTATTGGAGGGCTAGGTTGAGGTAGCACTCAGACAAAGCTTCTGCTGGGGATAGACTATGGGAGGGCTAGGTTGAGGTGGCACTTTGACAGAGCTTCCGTTGGGGACAGACTATAGGAGGGCTACATTGAGGTGGCACTCGGATAGAGCTTTCATTAGGGATAGGCTATGGGAGGGCTAGGAGGAAAAAATCTCACTCAAAGAAAGCAAAGGATTGAAGATTCCCGAAGGCCCAAAGAACACTTTGAAGATCCGGATCTTATGAAGATCTCTTCGAAGACTTGGAGAACCTCAAAGGGGAAAGGGGAGGAGAGAGGGCAGAGCTCTTCTAAGGATGCTCACCAAGTGGCTTGGAACCTTATGGTGTTGTGTGAAAAACCAAAGGGAGGGGGTATTTATAGGATCCTTAAACCAATGGGGAGGGAAAGGGGAACTCCCTAGCCAATGGGGGCAAAAAGTCGTTTTTTTTTTACCAATGGGAAGAAAGTATGAAAATTTAGACCAATAGGAGGGAGGGGGATTTTCTTGGACTAATAGGGAAAAGGTGAAATTGTTTGGACCAATAAGGCAAAAAGATTCTTTTTTTGGGTCAATGTGAGATTGCAGTGTAGGGTACACTAGCGGGGTAGTGTATATGCACAAATGGGTGAAGAGAGAATTTCTTCACTCATCGAGTCAGTGGAACACAAATCCCGGCCATTGACGGCGGCACATGAAGCTGAGTCGAGGTGCACGGGGTATACACAAGCGCGTGTGGGAGACTGGCAGAGGGGGCACAGTGGCTGGTAAGGTGCACGGGGCATGCACACAGGCTGGCCTGCTACTGTACACAGGCTGGCCTACGGCTACGACGGTCTGATTTTAACATACCATATATCGTTAGAATCATATTTCTGAGTACTATCCATCTGTATAGTCATCTTGATCAGATTCCTTCGTATATAAAAAGTCAAAATTGGACTCTCCTCTTTCCCCCGTGGAGTTTCTAGGGTTTTTTAGGTAGGAGATGTTTCCGGGGTATTTGGCTAGGTGGGGAATTTCTCTAAATTTCTAGCAGGCTGGCCAGCTTTAGGGGCATACGCTCGGGAAAATGTGATTTTTCAAGGACAATTGCAAGAGATCCAACGGTCCGATTTTGACGTACCATATATCTTCGAAATCATATTTCCAAGTATTATCCATCTGTATAGTCATCTTGACCGGATTCCTTCATATATAAAAAATCAAAATTGGTCCCTCTTCTTTCCCGTGCGGGGTTTCCAGGGTTTCTTAGGTAGGAAATGTTTCTGGGTTTTCTTAGTCAATCATCATCCCTGTTGATCGGAAGCCAGAAGTCACATCCAAGTTCCGCATTTCATCATAGCCGGAGGGGGTGACAAAATTGGGTGTCTACACTGGGACAGCTACAGAAGGGCTGGGCCTCCATCTTAGTTCTCTTCTGGTCCATTATTCTTTTTCTGGGCCTAAAAGAATAATCGCGTCTACAGGTGTCAAAACAAATGTGTACTTTTAATGCAACACATCCATCTTGCTCAGAATTTTGTCTTCGTCGCAACCGTGAAAATAAACAGGACCTCTTTATGTATAAAATTGAAGATATGGCACCCGATAGTTCTTAAGGCCTTTAAAATACAAAACATGCATAAAGAGAGTTAAACCCAAGGTAACTCCATTCTAAATATGTAAAATGCATGCTTCAGAATTCCCCCACACTTAAACTTTTCTAGTCCTCGAGCAAAAAAAAAAAAGAATAAGAATTAAATAACAAAAAAAACTAACTTATTTTCGTAGGAATCACGGTTGCACTTAGCATGTGTAACAAGCCTTTAAACTCCTAGGTCACCCCAAGTGGATGAATTGTGTCTCGTGGGTGTTCACAGTCAATATACACCCAAAATTCAAAAAAATAAATCCCAACCTTGGCTAAAGGTAAGGGCCATACCGATCCGGAGTAAAGATAATTCCTCTTACACTTGACCTAGGGAGCACCACACTTGAATTTTTAGTACCCTATATCAATTTCAGGCACAAGCATATTTCTTAATTTGGAACTCACCTTGTCTCTTCCAAAACATCCCTATCTTAAGGCAAGACCACTTGTGAAGTAATAGGGAACCAAGGACTAAGGCGTTGGAGTGTTTTTCACCGAACATGTTATCAAGGCATGTCATTTGCATATACTTTCCTGCTGTGTAGTTTTCTTTCTCTTTTTTTTTTTTATAATAAACTTTATCCTACTCCACTACTGTTGGCCTAAATGACATGATGGAGAAAACACCAGACACCCAAGTTACTATGTAGCTTCACTTTTTTGCATATGCCCACATAGACAGTGATGCCAAAGTTCTTTTAGAAATTTCTTCCCTAAGAGTTTCGATTAAGACACCACACTTCCTGAGGTGCAATGCCCTGTCTAGTTCCAAGGAAATCGACTTTTATATCACTTTCCACACTTCATTTAAAATTGTGTACTTGTTAACTCATGCCAATCTAAAAGGAAAGTCTCAACTCCAAATCAAGAGTACAAGGAACCCGTAGACTTACATATGGTCCAACACCGTAAAATAAGGGTTTCTTATTTTTCAAAAGAGAGTCCCATCTCAAGATACAGGCTTTTTTTTTCTCGATAGGGTTTTTATATGTTCAAGATGAGTACCTTAATCAAAATTATTACTTTCATACATCAAGCAACCGAATGGTATGATCATTAGCCAAACGCCAAAGTAGGACTTCATCCTTAGCAAGCTCAAAAACAAAAAGAAAAACAAACACAAAACAAAGGGAAAAGAAAAAAAGAAACTAGTTTTCCTCCCCCACACTTAAGTCATGCAATGTCCTCAATGCATGGAAAGAATTAAAAGCAAAGACAATGCAAGGGGATCATACCTGGGAAAGAGTTAGTCATCTATGTAAAAAGGTTCATGGAGATCCACGATCTCTTCACTAGTAGCAGTAGGAAGCTTGAGGAATGGTTTTAAACGCTGACCATTAACCTTCGAGATTACCTCTGTTCCTGGATTCAGAATCTCCACAACCCCATGTGGATATACATTATGCACAATAAATGGGTTATCCCATTGGGATCTAAGATTACTAGGGAAAAGGTGCAATCGAGAGTTGTACAATAAGACCTTATCACAAATTGTAAAAGATTTACATAAAATGTGCTTATTATAGAAGGTTTTGATTTTTTCCTTATAAATCCTAGAACTCTCATAAGCATCATTCTTAAGTTCCTCTAACTCAGATAGTTGGGGCCTACAATGAGTACCAGCATCAGACAAATCAAAGTTGAGCTTCTTGATGGCCCAAAAGGCCTTATGCTCCAATTCAACCGGTAAGTGACATGCTTTCTCAAACACAAGACGGTAAGGAGACTAACCAAGGTCAGTCTTGAATGCAGTCCGATGGGCCCACAAGGCATCAATGAGCCTAAGTGACCAATCCTTATGGTTGAAATTAACAGTTTTCTCTAAGATTTATTTATTTTCCTATTAGACACCTCCACTTGGTCACTAGTTTGGGGGTGATAAGGGGTAGGTAACTTATGATTGATCCCATACTTTTTCATCAAGGCTGATTATAAAAATGAGTACCCCTATCACTAATTATAGCACATGGTGTACAAAATGGAAAAAAAAATTGTTCTCTTTGAGAAACTTGACCACCACTTTGTGGTCATTAGATTTACAAGGTATGGTCTCTATCCATTTGGAAACATAATCAATGGCTAAAAGTATGTATAAATTCTCAAAAGAATCAGGGAATGGTCCCATGAAATCGATGCTCCACACATCAAAGATCTCAACTGCTAAAATAGGGTTGAGTGGGCATCATGTTCCTCTTATTGATACGGCCAAAAGACTGGCAGGTGGGAGAAGCCATGCAAAAATCAAAAGCAATCATCTGCCTCTACCAGCCGATAACCCAGCAGTGACGAACAGCCTACTCTCTTTCTGACTTTTGACTTTTTGACTGACCTAGATCAATACTAGGCTTAGTTCTAGTGTTTATGTTCCCTGTGTTTCACTTCTAGTGTATTTTTATTATTTTCTTACTATTATTATCGTTATTTTTTTTTAATCACTTTTCTTCTATATTAGGTGTCTTTATGTGAGTTATCTTGTAAAACAATCTAAGTGAATGAGTTATGATCTTCTTTTTTATAAATTATGTGTGTTTCTAACTTTTGCTCCTATACTAATCTCCTAATTGTCTCTAAGATTTATGCACCTAACTGGAGAGTTTTAATTCAACCCTAATTGATCACCACCAACCTAAGACATTGTATCGTGTGAAGTTTATAACTACATTGCTCTAATACCACTCTGTCACACCTTGCCTCTAATAGGGCAAGGCATGTGGCACTAGACACCTCGTCGTATCCAGTCAGCCTGTTTCCCCAAGATCTAATGTAGAGATGAACTTACACAAGTACAAAATCTTCTACCAAATCAGAATGCCCATATAAGAGAAAATTTATATTTTACATAACTCATGGTGATCAAATCTAAATGATAGATAATAATTACGGACACAATTGAATTATAGCTCACAGTTATCATAATATAATCACATCTTACAAGCATAGTAATAAAACTTCAAAACAAAAGAACTCTCAGTACTCCACCATATGTCTCACTGACACAACCTCGCAACCGTTGCTGAGTCTCGATCCACTTCATCTCAGGTTCCACCACCAAAAAACATAAATCCATGAGGGGTGAGATTCACAAGCCCAATGAGGGGTGAGTATGCAAGCCCACACAACATCATAATGCCAACACACACTCACAGTAATATCCACATATGCACAGTCATATGATCCATTTTATTTATGAATATCCATTCTAGTTACTAAGTCTCAATATGTGGGTATAAGTGATATAAGCAACGTAGGTGGTATCCCCTTCTCAGTACGTTGGGCCTCAGAGATACAAGCTAGTTGCAAGCAGGAGTCAGCCAGTCCTGGAAAGAACCTTGATCCCACATGTTGTTCAAAAGTCATGCGTACAGTACGCTGTATCATGTTGTGCCCTCTTAGGATACAGTATGTCGTATCCAGGTGTAGTAGTCCTCAGTGACCTTCCATCGAGTGGGATTAGCCAATACCTTACCCTTATTGGCAAGGGATCATAGCACTGGGATGTGATCTTAACCATATGCATCTACATCTATCCATAACATCCATAGCATCCATACACACATCTGTGGCCATAGTTCTAAGACTGACCTCTGACCCCATGTACCGGAAAGAACCTCGGCCACACCATGCCTCAGACCGTCAATGTTACAATCATCACCACACAACTATAATTCTATGCATCCAAAAAAACTCGATCACATCAAAGTCAGTAAAATCATGCCATATGTGCATTATATATATTTTTTATACAAAATAAATCCAAAACATAGTTTCCATCACATACACATGAGCATGCAGAACATAAAAGTATATAGAGACACTTCGTAACGTAAAACAATCACCCACTCACCTTGATACCCAAATTTGATGTCTTTTTGTTGAGTTCCCGTCCACACGTATCTTTGCTGAATATCTTAGGTGCCTAATTAAACAATTAATAATTTAGATTAGTTTTAGTATTCACTATCTAAGGACAACCAAACTTCCTAAACTTCTATTGAATTCCTTTACTGGAATCCAAACCAACAGTCAGACAGAGGCACTGATTTCTGACCAGCATTTCTCCCAACAACTTACCTACTTAACCAACTTGGCTCCCTAACCACAATGTAGGTCACTAACCTGATTCGCACAATCTCG
The DNA here is from genome assembly GCF_013358625.1 of Macadamia integrifolia. Lineage (NCBI taxonomy): Eukaryota > Viridiplantae > Streptophyta > Magnoliopsida > Proteales > Proteaceae > Macadamia > Macadamia integrifolia. Next base: position 30,922 of record NW_024868640.1, on the reverse strand, counting down.
GGTTTCCTATTTGTTTAAATAGACTAAGCCACATAATACAGAGGTCATCGGACACCCACTAGAGGCAACCTGTGGGTTATCATAGACCTTAGTTGACTGGGTTGATTCCCAATGCAATCTTCTTCCTCATTGTACTATTTTCTATAAAAAAAAAAAAGAAGGTATGGTCTTACACTCCCTATGCGCATTCCCTGACTATGGCAGAGTCCTCTTAGCCAATTTAGTGATAGGTTTAGGCACTAGAATCCATACCACAGTCATCTTTATAGGGCTAGGTTTCACTAATTACGTATGTGTAGGCCCCACCCTTGTATGCGGTGCACCCAGAGCCAACCAACAGCCATATAGGGCTCTAAAACTCCAATCGACAGGTATGGCCTGGCCCAACCAGTGGGGCGATCGAGCCTTCCAGAGCCCATTTTTCGCAGAATCCAATTCTGCCACTGCTACTTCTGTACACTTTAAGCCCAAAAATTGATTCCCTTTCTTGCTTAATTGGTCTGCCCTTGTATGGAGAGTCTTATATGCTTATGTGGGTAGCATACTGACCCACCTCTAGGAGTAGATTAGCTAACCTGGGTATCTACACATTCCAATTTCAGGAATTCCAGGATTTAGATGGGAATTTAGGTGTTTTAGCACAATTGAATCATTTCCCCCTCTTAAACACCAAATTAGAACTGTAATGATCAGGTTATAGTCACCAAAGTCCCATGTTATCTCCAATTGAGCTCCATACTTGATTTTTCTAAAAAGAATTTATGATCAACACCTTCAAAAATCCAATTTTAATCCAATTTAAATTTTGATTTTGTTCTACTGTAGAATTCAAGCTACAATCAGCCTAATTCCATCATCAATTTGCAGGAATTGACCCCGATTACTGAAATCCATCTGTTCTAGGGTTTACAGAGATGGTTTCAAGCCAATTAAATCTCAGAACCTTGTGAAATTTTGGGGATTCTTTTAATAGGAAGCTGATTAGAGCACAGGAATCTGATTACAATCCTTATTGGACTAAAATCCCTAATCTTAATTATGAATTCAAATGAACCAGTTTAAATTCTACAATTGTACATAGCAGAATTTCATACCTGCTGGCTAAACTATTCAATAGTAGCCCTAGGTGCAGAAGCCCTCTTCCTTTCTTTCTTCTTCCCTTCTCTCCTTCTCCTTTCTTCTTCTTCTCTTTTCCTTCTTCTTTTCTTTGCTACTAACAGTAACCGTATGGCACAAATGAGGCATTAGGGCTGATAGAAAATATTTATAGGCTAGCCCAAATGAGACCTTAGGGGTGTTTGGCTGGGCCCTATAACTTGATTTAAATTAATCTAAAACTTTAATATCTCAACTCCATGTAGGCCCTAATGCCCACTAAGGTAAATGGTGAGTTAAAATCCTCAAATAGACCCCTACACATGGTGGGAGTGCAAGGAACAATGCTATAGAGAAGTGGGCCCCATAAAGAAAACCTAATTTTTCAGTATTCTGCCAGCCAAACTGGCTGGCCAGTTGCCTTATTTTTTTCCTTCTAGTAGACTAATCCTCTGTCTTACATTACTTGATAAGTGTGGGGCCATTCTTATAAATTTTGACTATTTTACCTGTCACACCCCGTTCACACAGAATGGGGCCAGTGACCGGGTTAACTCCGATTAACCCAAACCTGCCAGGATCATCTGATACTGTATTCCACCACAACATACACACAACTAATATAAGTTCATCAGATCAGCGAAAGACTAAGTTTTACGTGTGAATAATCCCATAATACTTGATACCCGAATTGTGATACAATAGTTATATACATGTGGGCCCGAAGGCATGATATTTACACATTAAAAATACAATTCACATATCAAGTATATAAAGGAATCCATCAAAATAATCAGAGTACACAGCTCGGCTCGGTACCAAAGGCTGGAGCTCAGCTCGGCATCAAGGGTTGAGCCCAGCTCGGCATCAGAACTGCGGTCCCGCAGCACAATTCTCGCACGAGCAGTTAGTGCCGTGCTCTAACTCCTCAGGGGTCCACCAGTCATCTTCGGGGAACTCGACTGTGGGACCCACCCCATGCTCTTCAGATGTATGACCTGCAAAATCATCTAAAAAGGGGTGCACACGTGGGATGAGCTCACTAGCTCAGTAAGTGGTAAGATGGACCACACAGCAGTCCACACATCAAAACACAATCATATGCACTACATGCCATGCTATACATTTTAAATCACATCCACCTAAGCAACATTACTAAGTCTTCAGTTTTAGTGCTACTACAGCCACAATGCGCGTATACTCCGGGTACGAGCCGCGAACTCCATCCTGCGATACGCCCATAGGGCTGTCGGAGAAGGCCCACCGTGAGTACTTGGAAAAGTAAAGACAATGCCGTCCACCGGCTCTCAACAGAAATATAAATGACT
>NW_024868640.1:0-23892 GCF_013358625.1 Macadamia integrifolia | reverse complement strand
TGCGTGGTAATGGATACCGGTTCTTAATGGTTAGCTTATTTGATTCCCGGTAATTGATGCACATGCGCAAGCTGCCATCTTTCTTCTTGACAAACAACACTGGGGTACCCCAAGGTGAAACACTTGGGCGAATAAACCCCTTTTCCAATAATTCCTGCAACTGCATCTGCAACTCCTTCAATTCAGCTGGTGCCATCCTGTATGGAGCCTTAGATACTGGAGCTGCTCCAGGAGTCAAATCTATGGCAAACTCCAACTCTCTATCAGGTGGTAAATGCATCAGATCATCTGGGAAGACGTCGAAAAACTCTTTAACCACCTTTACCTCCTCTAGAGCTGTAATCCTTGCATCAACATCAAGTACCGATGCTAAGTAACCCTGACAGCCACTTTCTAGCAACTTTACCGCTTGAAGGGCAGAGACAAGGACCTTCCTCACCCTCTTCATTTTATCTGCTCGGTATACCAATTCTTTCCCTTCGTCATCTGTCACCCTAATCAGCTTTTCCGCGCACATCACATTAGCTCGATGAGCCGATAACCAATCCATACCCAATATAACATCAAAATTCTTCATATTAAACTTAATGAGTTGTGCATCAAAGTTCTTTCCACTAATTTCCACTGGGCACGGCCCATATACTTCCTTCAACTGTATAACTCTACCAATAGGCATACTAACAATCATTCCGTGATCTAGGATCCTGGGTGACATCCCAAGTTTCTCTGCAAATCTCTTAGATGTGAATGAATGAGTAGTTCCTAAATCAAATAAAACATAAGCTGGTATGCCTGATATGGGTAGGATACCCAGTGTAACAATGCATATAATTTCAGCAGGTCATCAATATTAATCATAATGAATTTCTAAATTTAAAATATACCTGCTACTACTTCTGTACTGGCCTCTGCTTCCTCAGCTGATAGAGCATACATCCTTCCCTGCGGTTGACTTCCCCGAGTTAAGGGAGGTCGAATCGCAGAGGGCTGACTGGAGGGTAAGGCTGGTCTGGCCCTACAGTCTGTTGCATAATGCCCGTAAGAATGGCAGTTGAAGCAACGAATCTAAGACGTCTGAACTGGGGCGGGGCCCCTCTGCACTTGACCGGTTGTAGATGGAGGTCGAGGTGGCCTTGGAGCTGTAGGTGCCACACTAGTGTTCGGGCAAAAAGAGGTGGAACCCGAACCACCAACTGGTCTAGGAGGGTAGCCAGATGGCCTATAGGGTTGCCTATACATAGGCCCAGAACTGTACGATCCGTGGTATGCCTTGGAGGAGTTTCCCATATCCGGAAATGGATTTGTTCTCTTCCACAGTCCAGGGGTGAGGAACTGTTCTCCCTTTTGCTTATCCTCCATGGTCTTGGCCTTCTGCACAATCTGGCCATATTCGGTCAAATCCAAGACCTCAAGTACAGACCCAATAGATGCTTTTAGGCCTTTTAGGAACCTCGCTGCCTTCTCTTCAGCTGTCCTCATATGTCTTAGGGCAAAATGGAACAAACTCTCGAATTGTTGTTGGTACTCAAGGACAGTCTTACCTCCTTGAGTTAAGGCCATGAACTCAGTCTCCTTGTGGTCTCTAAAGCTACGTGGATAATGGTTGTCCAAGAACAACTCCTTGAACTGTTCCCAAGTGGGTTCTAGATGGGCAGCCAGCAATATGGGCTTAGAGGCTTGCCACCAAGAATTTGCCTCCTTCTTAAGTTGCAACCCATCACAAATGAGTTTCCGTGTGTCCGTGCACTCAAGCACCTCAAATATTTTCTCTAGTTCTTAGATCCATTGATCTGGTTCCAGAGGGTCACTCCCCACCTTAGAGAATACAGGTGGTAAGTTCCTCTTGAATGACTCCACTACCTTTGACGTACTATTCGTCGGCGGGAAGTTAGGAGCATAAGCCGGATAGTAAGAGTATGGAGGAGGCATCCCATACGGAGGAATATTGATTGGTGGAATTGGAGGTGTACCCCCCACTTGTGGTCCCGTTCCCGACCCTACAGGCGGGTCTTGTGGAGTGAGTACCCGGGGAGACTGACCTGACTGAGAAAAGTCCAATTGTTGCTGAATAGCAGTCATAAATGCTTGTTGTTGCTGAAGCATTTGTTGCTGAAAAGCCTATTGTGACTGTTGAATTATAGTAGCAACATCTCCCGGTGTAATAACCGGTGGAGGGTCCGGGAGTGTAGTCATAGGTGGGTCCCCATGTGCCCCACCCTGACCAAGGGTCTCTGGAGGTGGTGGAGGTAAGGTTTGCCCCACCGAGAGGGACCTCCTGGGATTTTGTGGTCGACCGACCGGACGAGGACCCCGCGAGGTACCTTGGGCATTGCTACCAGATCTAGTACGTACCATCGTATCCCTGTACCTGGAACATATCACACACCATATTGGTTAAACACCGTAGAATTGATTTCGGCACACAATGTTATGCCATCACATAAGGTGTTGTAGTGTATGATAGCCTGCAATTTACCACAACTTAATTCCAAGATACAAGGCCAATGCCCCAACAGGTGTGTCAATGGTTCCACTTGACCATAACACATTAATATAGGAATAACATCAATAATACTAATCAATATAATCATGCTAGGAGGAGAGAAAAAAAAATTTCAAAATTTTCCCAATTTTCACAACCGGTGGGCTGCACCGGCGGGTAGGGGCCCGCCGGTTAGGCCCACCGGTCCCACTACCTCAAACCGGTGGGTGGCACCGGCAGGTAGGGGCCCACCGATCCTGCCCGAGTAAAAACACGAATAGGGCCCTACAAACCCTGTTCTGTCTTGTCTTTTCCCCAACTCCTTTATCTCTCTCCCTCTCTTCCTTGGGCGATCTTGGAGGTCTCCTCGGTGCTTCTACTCGTGACTTTACTCATTAAATCGACGCTTTTGAGAAGATTCAACTCTCCCTCTTTCAAGTAAGTTTCTTCTTCTCCTTTCTCAGAATTTTCACTTGGGGGTAGAAATGCATGTGTAGGCTTTAATCTAGGCTTTCTTTCCACATTTCTTTCTATAGAATAGCATTTCCATGTGATTATGAAGTTTCCATTGTGGTCATTTGTAGTTTATTAGGATTTTATCTCCTCATTTGGAGAAAAACCCCAATTCGTGCCCTAGGTTTCTAAATTTGGGGATTTCTTCAATTCTCGCTCCTTTTCTCCAATTGATGATTCCTTTGTGATGCATTACACTTGATTTGTGCTTAACATGCTATAGATTTCATGAATTGTCCATTATGCTTGGAATCCCCATGTATTCCCATGAAAAACCCCTCTTTTGTATTGGTTTCCTTGATCTTCATCACGTACTTGTATTCGTGGACCTCCACAGTCTATTTGGGTATGATTTTGTACTTCCATGATCCCGCTACCAATGCGTTTCGTCTTAGACCTATGGTTTCAAGTTGTACTCCATTGTGTTTGAATTTACGCATTGGAATCGAATCCCCTCATGTTAAATATACTTCTTGCTGTTATTTTACTGTTTTAGCATGTTTCCCCTTTGTCACTTACCGTGCATCATGTTCATAGGTTCCCTATCATTTCTAGCTTGTCGCCTTTTCCATTTTGCGAGAATTTGGGTTTTGGGGCTCCCCTTTTACTGTTGTCATTTCCTTTTCCTTACTCACTCTGCTTTCTTTTCTTCTTGCCAGGATGTCATCTCGCACCGGCAAGGGACCCTCTTCCTCTGGAATTCGACGTAAGACCACCGCTTCTAAACGGAAGGGTGCAGAAACCAGCTCTTCAGCTCCCCGCACAGGGAGACCCGGACCTGCCCGGTCTGACCCTACAGACTATGATGAGGAGCTCTTCCTTAGTGCAGAGGCAGTAGCCAATTGGCCGATTTTCCTGAAGAGGTCGGTGATGATGGAGAAGACTGTGGTGGTCGATGACTTCCACAAGGCTCGGCTTCAGGAGAGGTTCTCAGCACTGGGCTGGGAGTCTATCCTCCACGTAGATTATCCAAGCTTTCATCGCATTCTGCATCTACACGGCCGCAGAGGGAGGTGTCAAGCACTTATGCCTTCCGTACATCATTCTCAGGACGATGGAGCACCACACTTCCCACCCTGAGGATGGAGGATTCCCCTATGGCAAGATCCTCACTAGGATCTTTGAGTTCTTCGGGGTGGACCTGAGCGGCGAGGAGGGGAAGACTCCAGCTGATAGGTTCGACAGGAGTAACCTCTTGAGGATGGGTCTCCATACCCTCATGGATACACCTCCGAGAGCAGGAGCTCAGAGAGGTAGGGGTAGGAGGGCTGCCCCTATGGAGGATGTCCACATGGAGGAGGAGTCCAGTGGGGAGGATGAGGACTACGTTCCTCAGGACGAGGAGGATGATCTGGTGGGGGGTGGCATCCCTGAGGAGGCGCCTCAGGAGTTGAGAGGCCCCGGTCCTAGTTCCTCCAGAGCTGCAGCCTCACCGCATAGAGCCCCACCACCTGGGAGTGGTGCATACGACTTCGAGGGCATGATGTTTACCATGCGGGCCTTGCAGGATGGCCAAGTTCAGTTACTGAGACGGCTGGATGAGAGTGCCTCCAGGGAGGAACGCATCCTGGAGAGGCAGGCCACTTTGGAGCACTCCTTTCTCCAGCTGGGCTAGGACTTGAGCACCACGGCTAACGCCATGTCTGTAGATTTTGGCCGACTACGGAGGGCGGTACGGCTAGTGAACGCAAGGTTTGACTATTACGACCACCACCTCGATGTCAACTCTAGGCCTCCGACGAACGTGGTGATCATTGATGATGACGACGATGACCAGTGAGGCTTAGCTCGCCCACACCAGCTGTTTTTCTATTTTCCATTTTTGTAGACCTTGTTGTATATTTCATTTCTTCTCATTCCTTGTATTTGTACTGTAACTGGACTCATTTATGGAATAATATCTTTTGATAGTGATTTTTTTTTCTCTGTAGTGCATTTATTTGTTGAGTTCTTGTGTAGTTTGGTTGTGATGGTTCTTATTACTTTTTATTAGGGGTGTCAACGGTCCGGGTCGGTGCGGTTTCGGTCCAGTTCCACCGGTTTCGGTGTGAGTTTGGAAGTGACCGAAACCGACCCAATAAGGATTTATCGATTTCGGTCCGGTGTCGGTTTCGGTGCGATTTGGGTTCGGGTTGGTACCGGTTTGGATTTATTAGGTTCATTTCGGTTTGGATCGGTTTTTTAAACCAGTATGAAGCCATTAGGAAACAACCAAATGATGAATTGTTGAACTTCGATTTCTTAAATCGATTTGTAACCGGGTTGGTTTTGATTTTTGGTCTGGTTTGAATTCGATTTTCCATACAAATGTATACAAAACTATTCAAATTTTAATTTTTTTAATGAATTTTGGAGTGTTTCGGTTTCTTACCGGTTTGGTTTCAGTTTCGGTCCGGTTTTGAGCCGGTTTCAGTTTGGTTTCGGGTTCATCCGGTTTTCGGTGCGGTTCGGTTTGGTTTTGGGGTTACAATACTTGAAACCAAACCGAACCAATAAGGCTTCGGTTCGGTTCGGTTCGGTCTGGGTTGTTATCGGTTCGGTCCGACCGGTTTTACCAGTTCGGTTTAGGAATTGACACCCCTACTTTTTATCTTTGTCGTATTGAATATGTTGTTTATCAGGTGGTGTGTAAAACTTTTGGAAATCCCATTTTACACCGTTATGTTGCCGAAATTTCGTCAAACTAGTACGCGATAGCTTATATCACCAACTTGATTACCTTTTATCTACACTCACATATGCCATGAATGCAATCCTTAAATGCAACTCTTTTTATACTTTCTTTCTTTGGCTTTTAACTCCTTAAAGCTTTTACATTAACCCAACCCCATTTCCCTATTATAGAGTCTACGGGATTCTAAGGGTATGCTGTGAGTGGAGCAGAGCATCACGCTCTGATACCACCGTTGTCACACCCCGTTCACACTGAACCGGGCCAGTGACCGGGTTAACTCCGATTAACCCAAACCTGCCAGGATCATCTGATACTGTATTGCATCACAGCATACACACAACTAATATAAGCTCATCAGATCAGTGGAAGACTAAGTTTTACCTGTGAATAATCCCATAATACTTGATACCCGAATTGTGATACAATAGTTATATACATATGGGCCCGAAGGCATGATATTTACACAATAAAAATACAATTCACATATCAAGTATATAAAGGAATCCATCAAAATAATCAGAGTACAGAGCTCGGCTCGGTATCAAAGGCTGGAGCTCAGCTCGGCATCAAGGGTTGAGCCCAGCTCAGCATCACATAGTAGAGCTCAGCTCAGCCTCAGAAGTGGAGCTCAACTCGGCATCAGAACTGCGGTCCCGCAGTACAATTCTCACACGAGCAGTCAATGTCGTGCTCTAACTCCTCAGGGGTCCACCAGTCCTCTTCAGGGAACTCGACTGTGGGACCCACCCCGTGCTCTTCAGATGTATGACCTGCAAAATCATCTAAAAAGGGGTGCACACGTGGGATGAGCTCACTAGCTCAGTAAGTGGTAAGATGGACCACACAGCAGTCCACATATCAAAACACAATCATATGCACTACATACTATGCATTACATTTTAAATCACATCCACCTAAGCAACATTACTAAGTCTTCAGTTTAGTGCTACTACAGCCACAGTGCGCGTATACTCCTGGTACGAGCAGCGAACTCCATCCCGCGATACGCCCATAGGGCTGTCGGAGAAGGCCCACCGTGAGTACTCAGAAAAGTAAAGACAATGCCATCCACCGACTCTCAACAGAAATGTAAATGACTGAAATTAAAGGTGCTGACTCCAGCAATTTAAAAGCAGTACGATTGGCCCTCTTGAATGTACCACTGGGGTTGCCGACTGTCCTAATGACCCGTCGGGCATTATGTCTAACCGCCACAGTGACCCAACAACCGCGACCACTGCTTCCCCCCAAATGATAACCCAACACCTTAACCCCTGTTGGGAAGGGTCGTAGTACAGGACGGTGAAAATCCTAAATTGTATGCTCCTATATGACAATAGTACGATTGCATAGTGCCTCCGCGTCCCATACCACGGGCCACCAATGTACTCGTTTGCAAGCCGACTACGGCATCTAGTCTATCAATGCATCATGCACAATGATGTCAACATTCATCATATAAACATCTCATCACTTGGCATTTAGAAAATAAACATAGCACACATGCATAACAATGTGGGGATTACTAATCTACATAGCATATTCATGATGGTATGACTAGACTAGATATAAGTAAATGAATGCCAAACAATGCCTTGAAACAAGGCCAAACGTCCTCTCCCCACTTACCTGTAGCGGACAAGGATTCCCGTTCGGTACGGGTGAGATCCGGTGCGAAACGGGTAGGATTTGGTGAACCTAACATAATTGAGCGGGGTTAGTACTTCACCACTTTGGAATCAAAATTAACGAGATCCGATGATAAAATCATGTTTAGAACGTTAAAAGAAGGTCGCATGTCCGATTTGGGTCCAATCGAATGTAAGAATCACCTTCGGGGCCACACAGGTGGGTCAGACAGGTGGGCTGTCTGGCCCACCGGTTCTACCCACAGGTCTTGACCGGCGTGTAGGGGCCCACCGGTTGGGCCATTGGTCTGGCCCGCCGGTTGGGCCAGGGGCCCCTACTAAGACCGGCGGGCAGGGTGGCCCGCCGGTTAGCCCGCCTATTGGGCCCGAAGGCCCTACCCTCTCAAGTGGGTGCTCACAGGCGGGCCAGATGGCCCACCGGTTCCACCCACTGGTCTTGGCGGGAAAGCTGTTGTTTCTCCCCAACTTCCTCCATTCTTTGGGGATTCAAATGGGGGCTTTTCCAACCCATTCTTCACACTTTCAAGTCTTATAGGATGGCTCTAACCTAGATCTAGGTTAGATTCAAGTGATGGGAAACCATGTTACCTTCTTTGCTCAAGAACAACTTCAAACCCTCAAAATCACTTCAAACCCACAATGCTTCTTCCACCTTGTCAATACCTCTTCAAATCCTTCAAGATCAACACATAAATCATCTATTAAACCTTAGATTCATCATTTCATAGGGGATTTACAAGATCTCAAGAAATCCTACGCAAATCAAGGGTTTAAGCTTGGGTATGGTGAATGTTTAAGGAACCCGACTTTGCTTACCTCTAAATGTAGATCTAGAGTTGAAGATCACTCTTCCGGTGCCGGAATGGGAAGATCAAGCTTCGGTGCCGCTGAAATCCTTCTCTTCTTCCTCTTCCTTCTCTTACCTTCTTCTTCCCTTTCTTTTCTCTCTCCCCTTTACTATCCTCACCAACGTACGGGTGTCATAAATGAAAAGAAAAGAAAGTCATAAATGCTATATATATATATACTTCCTAAATAACTGAATAGTGCACATGGATGGGTCACTCAGGTGGGTGGGTGCGCCCACCTATCCGCCCACCTGAGGGCCAAAGCTTGGGATTTTGACCGAGTTCGGGCCTCGGCGCAAACCCCACCCTAGCATACAATGTAGCATACATATATACCTTAATATACAGCTACAATACCTGCTTTATCCGTACATGGCCTTATAATAGGTGCATGTACACGGCTTGGGCACTCCCGTCTCTTCTGGCACTGGCTCGGACTTGTCGGGCCAGCCGGTGTTTAAGGTCACCCTTGCCATCATAGCCCATAAGGAACCCGCTCTAACTCCCTCTGGTTCGGTTCCTGCATGGTTTAACAGAGTCAACCGCGTAATCAGACCGGGTTTAAGAAGTAGGGTATTACATTACCCCTCCTACTTGACTATTATATCTACCAATTTCTTCCTTCTACTACTGTGCATGTGTGATCCATAAGATAACAACCTATTTCCCATATGCCAGTTAGGTCCTAACATTGAGGAACAGCTGCATCAAAATTCAGGTTGTTACACTTAAGTTCTCTCACTTTTATGGCAAAGAGGAGAAGAGTGAATGACTACTCTAAGGACCCATAATCCAGTATACATAATATTGTCCTAACCCAAAGCCCTAAACCACAATGTGTTGGGCCAACATATCCCTAAACTAGAGAGTGGAACAAACTGGTCATGTAATTTAACTCTCACCTATTTAATCATTCTAAATAACTAATTAAGCCTATACTTCTAATAATCTCCCACTTGGGCTGCATTAATTATAAGGATGTCTTTTAAATTAGTCGGGCTATAGAATCTTATTATATTAACCACTCTTATCGTGATTCAGTTGAGAAACCACTCATATCGAACATTAGTAGAAGATATGCCTCAATATCTAGCATATAATTTTCTGTTATTAAAATAAAAAAAAATTATCAACACCAATCTCTGTGGGATATTAACATGGAAATAGTGACATATACTCAAATAACACTATTAATATTCCATATAGGTCCTTTACTGTGGCAAACAGCCTTTGATCTAGGGTTAATATCTAACTATGACTTTCACCCATAGGCTGAGGCAAACATTGCCTATGAGAACTATGGCAAAAACTACCTATAAGTGTGGAAAAAATATGAACTGTGCTCAAATGGAACAGTAAATCGATAAACAAATGAATTATGGAATAATCTTGCATAATATAAAGAGGAAACTACATTCCCTTCCCCTGGACTATGGCCTAATAGCAAGTTCCCCCAACGTACTTTCATAAATACCAATTCCTTCCCCTCTAGTTTGAAGATTCTTTCAATTGTACCCCTTCAGTTAGATAGCCCTGTTAAGTGATGACCTCATCAGTCAAACATATAATTTTATACCGAAATTACCCTTCCCATATGAAATAAGCCTTAAGCCCTAAAATCCTAAACAGAACCTACTTCATCAGGATTTTCCCCTTCTTCATTGCTACGCTCTATCATCATTTGCTGAAATCCGCAGTCATTTTACTACATAGTCGCTTTGCTCCGTTGACGTTTGCTGCTTTCGGTTGTCGATCTGCTCTGTCGTTGTTTGCCCCTTTGAGACAGATGTATTGAGTGCTATTCCTTCTATGACTTACCTGTGTTATTCTCATCTCCACAGCTACAGTCAACAACGGCTTCATTGCCAAGGCCTTGACCTTCCAAAACACAGTCGGACCTCAGAAGCACCAAGCAATTGCATTTCGTTCAGGCTCAGAACTCTCAGTTTTCTATCAATGTAGCTTCAAAGGATACCAAGACACCTTATATGTCTACTCACAATGCCAATTCTACCACAACTACGACATCTATGGCACAGTAGACTTCATTTTGGAGATGCCGGTGTCGTGCTCTAGAACTACAATATCTATGTGAGAAACCCATGAGCAAATAAAGGAACACAATGATGGCTCAAGGGCGATTTTATCCGAACGAGAACATCGGAATATCAATCTATAATTGTAAAGTTATAACTTCTTTGGACTTGAAAGCAGAACATGGTTCGTTTAAGAGTTACTTGGGATGGATATAGAAGCAATACTCAAGAACTATTATCATGAAGACTTATGTTCATAGCTTGATCAATCATGCAAGGTGGCTCGAATGGGGTGGTAATTTTTCTCTAACCACTCTTTACTATGGAGAGTACATGAATATCGGTTTGGGATCTAGCACAAGTGGTCATGTGAGTGGAAGGGGCATCACATCATGAGCACCTCAGATGCCCAAAAGTTCACATTTGCAAACTTCTTGGGTGGTGGTTCTTAGATTGGAGCCACCGAGGTCCCATACACTTCTGGTTCAACTAACCAATTAGTGAATTCTCAGCTAAAACTATCAATAATCACCTAATTGGACAAAACTACTGTAATACCCTACTTCTTAAACCCGATCTGATTACTCGGTTGACCCGGTTTAACTATGCAGGACCCGAACCGGAGAGAGTTAGAGCGGGCTCCTTATGGATTATGATGGCAAGGGTGACCTTAAACACCGGGTGGCCCGACAAGTCCAAGCCAGTGCTAGAAGAGACGGGAGTACCCAAGCCATATACATGCACCTATCATAAGGCCATGTACGGATAAAGCAGGTATTATGGCCGTATATTAAGGTGTATATATGCTAGGGGTGGGGTTCGCGCCGAGGCCCGAACTCCGTCAAAATCCAAAGTTTTGGCCCTCAGGTGGGCGGACAGGTGGGCGCACCCACCCACCTGAGTGACCCATCCATGTGAACTATTTAGTTATTTAAGAAGTATATATATAGCATTTATGATTTTCTTTTATTTTCATTTATGACACTCGTACGTTGGTGAGGATAGTAAAGAGGGGAGAGAAAAGAAAGGGAAGAAGAAGGGAAGAGAATGAAGAGGAAGAAGAGAAGGATTTCAGCGGCGCCGAAGCTTGATCGTCCCATTCCGGCGCCGGAAGAGTGATCTTCAACACTAGATCTACATTTAGAGGTAAGCAAAGTGGGGTTCCTGAAACATTCACCATACCCAAGTAAAACCCTTGATTCGAGTAGGGTTTCTTGAGATCTTGTAAATCCCCTTTCAAATGATGAATCTAAGGTTTAATAGATGATTTATGTGTTGATCTTGAAGGATTTGAAGAAGTATTTACAAGGTTGGAGAAGCATTGTGGATTTGAAGGGATTTTAGGGTTTTGAAGGTGTTCTTGAGCAAAGAAGGTAAGATGGCTTCCCATTCCTTAAATCTAACCTAGATCTAGGTTAGAACCATCCTATAAGACATTGAAAGTGTGAATAATGGGTTAGGAAAAGCCCCATTTGAATCCCCAAAGAATGGAGGAAGTTGGGAAGAAACACCAGTTTTCCCGCCAAGACCGGTGGACAAGACTGGTGGGCCATCTGACCCGCCTGTGGGCACCCGCCTGAGAGGGCAAGGCCCTCTGGCACAATCGGCGGGCCAGATCGATGGGCTAACCGACAGGCCACCCTACCCGCCGATCTTAGCAGGCCCCCCTGGCCCAACCGGTGGGCCAGACCGACGGGCCAACCGATGGGCCAACCTGCCCGCCGGTCCAAACCGATGGGCCAGACCGGTGTGCCAGACAGGTGGGCTGTCTGACCCACCTGAAAGGCCCCGAATGTGATTTTTACGTCCAATTGGACCCAAATCGGACGTGCGACCTTCTTTTAACGTTCTAAACATGATTTTGTCATCGGATATCGTTAATTTTGATCCTAAGATGGTGAAATACTAACCCCGCTCACTTATGTTAGGTTCACCAAATCCTACGCTTCTCGCACCGGATCTCACCCATACCGAGCGAGAATCCTTGTACACTACAGGTAACTGGGGAGAGGACGTTTGGCCTTGTTTCAAGGCATTGTTTGGCATTCATTTAGTTGTATCTAGTCTAGTCATGCCATCATGAAAATGCTATGTAGATTAGTCATTCTCACATTGTTATGCATATGTGCTATATTTGCTTTCTAAATGCCAAGTGATGAGATGCTTATGTGATGAATGTTGACATCATTGTGCATAATGCATTAATAGACTAGATGCCGTAGTCGGCTTGGAAACGAGTGCATTGGTGGCCCATGGTATGGGATGCGGTGGTACTATGCAATCGTACTATTGTCATATAGGAGCATGCAGTTTAGGATTTTCACCGTCCCGTGCTAGGACCCTTCCCAACAGGGGTTAAGGTGTTGGGTTACCATTTGGGGGGAAGCAGTGGTCGCGGTTGTCGGGTCACTGTGATGGTTAGACATAAAGCCCGGTGGGTCATTAGGACAGTCGGCAACCCCGGTGGTATATTCAAGAGGGCCAATCGTACTGCTTTTAAATTCCTGGAGTCGGCACCTTTAATTTTAACCATTTACTTTTCTGTTGAGAGCCGGTGGTCGGCATGTTTTTATTTTTTGAGTACTCACGGTGGGCCTTCTCCGACAGCCCTATGGGCGTATCGCAGGATGGAGTTCGCGGCTCGTACCCGGAATATACGCGCACTGTGGCTGTAGTAGCACTAAACCAAAGACTCAGTAATGTTGCTTAGGTGGATGTGATTTAAAATGTATTGCATAGCATGCAGTGCATATGATGTGTTTTGTTGTGTGGACTGCTGTGTGGTCCATCTTTCCACTTACTGAGCTAGTGAGCTCATCCCACGTGTGCACCCCTTTTTAGATGATTTTGTAGGTCATACATCTGAGGAGCATGGGGTGGGTCCCACAGTCGAGTTCCTTGAAGAGGACTAGTGGGCCCCTGAGGAGTTAGAGCACGGCACTAACTGCTCGTGCAAGAGTTATGCTGTGGGACTGCAGTTCTGATGCCGAGCTGAGCTCCACTTTTGAGGCTGAGCTGATCTCTACCATGTGATGCTGAGCTGGGCTCAAACCTTGATGCCGAGCTGAGCTCTAGCCTTTGATACCGAGCCGAGCTGTGTACTCTGATTTTTGCTGGTTTCCTTTATGTACTTGATATGTGAATTGTACTTTTATTGTGTAAATATCATGCCTTCGGGCCCACATGTATATAACTATTGTATCACAATTCGGGTATCAAGTATTATGGTAATATTCACAGGTAAACCTAGTCTTCCGCTGATCTGATAATTTTTATTAGTTGTGTGTATGTTGTGGTGGAATACAGTATCAGATGATCCTGGCAGGTTTGGGTTAACCGGTGTTAACCCGGTCACTGGCCCGGTTCAGTGTGAACGGGTGTGACAACTATGATCAAGGTAATAGCCAAAAGCTATCAATTTGTTGGGTATTGAGGCGAATTTTCTTTAATCTTTATAGTTTTGGAATTTCCATCTTCTCATGTGCAAACCCTAATCCTTGTTTCTCTTCTTTCATCTAGAATCTGATTTCCTGTTAGAAACTAACATCCCCTATTTTGGATGGGAGTAGAGATAAGAGAGATGAGGAATCGAATAGGGAGGATGTACCAAAAGATTCAGGTGCACCTGCGATTTCTTCCGTGAGGTTGCGAAGGAGGAGAAGCCTGCTTGAGATCTTGAGAGCTGGGTAAGCTTTCTTCTATGCGTGAGTGAGGCTTCATAACAGAGAGATGGGATGGTGATGAAGAAAAGAGAAGGAAATACCACAAAGGTAAATTGGTATTTTTATAGGTCAATTTAACACCGTCAGTCACTTATGGGACGATTGAAAGAATCTTCAAACTAAAGGGGAGGGGATTGGTATTTATGAAAGTACATGGGGGGAACTTGCTATTAGGCCATGGTCCAAGGGAGGGGAATGTAATTTCCTCTAATACAAATACTGAAATCAAATAAGCAACATAATCATAATCCATCAAACTTTGTTCTAAAACATAGGGGCTAAAGTTTCAACCATAAACAAATAGACATCAAGAAATAAACACTCCCACTAACCAAGCATTTCAAACAACTTAATATAAATGTATGGACTGAAAGAAATCCGAACTACTCTAATGGCTTCAACTTCTACTCGTTCTTATTTGTTAACGAACAGTCCACCTCATACTTTCTTAGCATACTCCTGTTTATTAACCCTAGAATTAATTTTCTTGTCTAACCTCTTTTGAAAATGTAATAGGCCTTCTTCATATGTCTTTTCTTATGGCACCAATAACACTATGTTGTTTGTTTCCCCTTCATCTACGGAATCCTTAACATTTTGAGATTTTGAAACTCTTGAGAGTCCTTAGTCTTGGCATATGGCTTGAAATTTCCTTTATTGAAAAACTTCTTGTTCCTTCTACTTGGTTCACGAGTAGATCCCTTGTGAAATGTTGCGTTTGCACTCTCAATCTTGTTTCGTTTTTTTCTCGTCCTGAGTGCAAATGGAAATAAGTTCATTTAAGCTCCAATTCTCCTTCAGTGCAATATAGGAGTCTGAATAACCTTATACTGACTAGGTAGGGTATTCGGTGCTACAAGAACAATAGACTCATCATCAATCTGTATCCCAAGACCTTTAAGCTTACTAACATCAGCAGCTAACCCCAAAATGTATTCCCTAACACTCTTTCCATCATACCTTGCATTCATTAGCTTGTTCATCAATGTGTCTATCTCAGCTTTCTTGTTAATATCAAATTAGTAGCCTCTAACAATTTTTTTTCTATGTTCCCACGTATAATTTCAGGAACTACTTTTTTCACAACAGTCATGCTCTTTTTGTTTGTATTATCCCATTTGTAAAACATGGTTTTTTCAGCAATAGTGCTAGTGTCCATGAGAGGATTGGCTTTAGGCTCTCTAAGTGCTAAGTCTAAGTTAAGAAGACCCAAATGTAATTCTAATTCATCCACCCATTTTTTATAGTTGCCACATGTAAATAACTTGAGGGAATGACCATCTTGCTAGAGAAATAATAATAACACAATACATGCCAAATTTTAAAATATAAACCATAATATTAGAACATGTAATATCATCAATGTGTTTTAAATAAAAGTTATGAATAAAACTATATCCTTATCCTTTGGAATAGGATTTCATTGATTCTCTTATTTCTTTATTTTAACTGTGAAAAGAATATTAGCATTTAGAAATTCGATCACCTTTGGATGAAAGAAACCCTAAGTCAATGTTCTTTCCTAATATGTAAATATTTATCCACAAAGCTTGATGACATCACCTTTAAGAAATGTCACATTTACTGTTGGTGAAGATACAATCGAATTGAATGTACCACTTTTGTGGTTCCACTCAATCCTATCATATTTTTCTCATTGAAGATGTATCTTTATGTTTAGGAACATACATTAAATTGTCAATAGGACAACAAAAATCATGCAAGAGTCACAATTGTAACTATATCCCTATCTTTTGGGCTAAGAATGCACTAGTCCTCTTACAAATCCACATTTACTGTAAAAAAAACAATAACTTTCAAGGTCTCTTCACCTTTGGACTTAAAAACCTCTAAGTTACTGCTATTTTCCTTAACTTGGTTGACATCACCTTTGGGCAAACGTCACCAAATTTGCTATGCTGGAAAAAACCATGGAAGAATAGAATGTATCACTTTAATGGATTCCACCCCACCCTTTCATGGTTTCCTGAAAATTTACTATGCAACTAAATGTGTGCAAAAATTTACACCCAGAAATTGAATATAAAAATTACAAATAAATATGCCATAGAACAAGCCAGAACATTAAATATCGGCCAAACCAATGAATCCAACGTAAAAAGGGAATTTTAGTTTGGCCTTGAAACGACCCTTAAATTAGCATTTAAAGATGTTTATTAAAAACCTAAAATATCCAGAATTCAAATAGGCCCTTAAGCTCCTTGTCTTACAAGATCCAGGCAAACAGATCCTTAAGTCATTTTTTATTTAAGAAACAAATAAACAGGCCTTTATTTTTTTTATTTTTTTTTTTTTTTTTTTTTTTAATCTTAGGCCCATTAAATTTAGGTTTCTAAATAAAAGAAATGATAGTATAGATCCAGTATTTATGGATGATGACTTCATCACCAATATACTGAAGTTATCATTATAATTTCATCGTACTAAATTAAATAAAATCCAAGCATCCAAGCAACACTTTGCTTCTAACAGTGTTGTACAATATTCCAATAAAAGTATTATGATGACACTACAAAATAATTCTTACGTTTAAAGGACAAAACACAGTTAGCTTTCAAAACAGAGACTAATTCTATTTAAACCATGACTCTATAGATGGCAACATTGAATCTGCCATTCACAGCCCAAATAAAAATAGATTTTCATTAAAAAAAAAAAAAGTATAAGGGTAAAGATGTCCCATATCAATTTGGATCAGTATCGGCCCTAATCGATTTGGAGCTTTGGAACCTTTTCTGTGAGTATTCCGATCATATCTCCCTTTCATTATTTTTTTTTTTTTTTTTTAATTGCTACATGGATGACAACTAGCATCCACTACCAAATTAATGAAACATAGTAACTTTTGCTAATATAATAAAAAACTTACCTAGTAAATTGTTTTTATAAAACTAATTTCTAAAGGCAATCCTAGCATATAATTTTGTTACACATGGCAAAGGCTCTTGTGGAAAGATTCTCTCCTTTCCAAAAGAAACAGAGATAGAAACCCATAGAATTCTACAACTGGTAAAAAAAAAAGAGATTCAATCTCCCACCGCCTCCCATTAATCCAGAGAAAAGTCAACATTAACCGACGATCAAATTTCCAGCGTTAAAGCGACGGGAACCAAAAAAACCGGTAACTAGTGGAAAATCATATGTGGGTTTCATAGACTATAACTATAGTTTTAAATCGTTGCTCAGAGGAACGAAGTGCAAATAACGCATGACGATTTCATAGGTTTTAAAACATGCTCCTCCAACCGTGGAAACAGTTCTTCAAATCCTTCAAAATCAACACATAAACCATCTATTAAACCTTAGATTCATCATCTCAAGGGGGATTTATGAGACCTCAAGAAACTCTACCCAAATCAAGGGTTTCATTTGGGTATGGTGAAAGTTTAAGGAACCCAGCCTTTGCTCACCTCTAAACGTAGATCTCGTATTGGAGATCACTCTTCCGGCGTCAGAATGGAAAGATCAAACCTCAGCGCCGTTGAAATCCATTTCTTCTTCCTCTTCCTTCCCTTTTCCTCTTATTTCCCTTCTTTTCTCTCTCCTCTTTACTCTTCTCACCAAACGCCCGAGTGTCATAAATGAGAAAAAAGAAAAACATAATGATAGCTATTTATATTTTTTTAAAACATCTTGTAACCTCATGGGTGGATGACTCAGGTGGGCGGATGAGCCCACCTGTGACCGCCCACCTGAGGGCCGAAAATTGGCCAACAAGTGGGATTTTGATGGAATTCGACTCTCGGCATGAATCTCACTCTCGGCATAAAAGATAATATACATATGCGCTTTAAGATACGATGACATACCTGCTTTATCCGTACATGGCCATATGATATGTGCATGTACACGGCTTGGGTACACCCGTCTCCTCTGGCACTGACTTGGACTTGTCTGGCCAGCCGGTGTTCAAAGTCACCCTCGCCATCATGGTCCATAACGAACCCGCATTAACCCTCTCCGGTTCGGGTCCTGCATGGTTAAACCGGATCAACCGTGTAATCAGACCGGGTTTAAGAAGTAGGGTATTACATTTACCCCCCCTTTCTGAAAATTTCATCCTCGAAATTGGCGTACCTGGTTGTTCGAAAAGATGAGGATACTTGGCTTGGATTTCATCCTCTTTCTCCCAAGACGCTTCTTCAACTGAATGATTTTCCCATCACACCTTTACATAGGAAATTGAGCAGTTACGAAGGGTTTCACCTTTAGGTCCAAAATTTCAGCTGGCTGCTCTGTATAGGTCATATCAGCTTCTAGATATTCTGGTTCCACGGGTAATACATGAGATGGATCATGAATGTATCGCTTCAGCATGGATACATGAAATACGTTATGAACATCCCCAAGTGAAGGTGGCAGAGCAAGCATGTAGGCTACTGAGCCAACCCGAGCTAAGATCTCAAATGGGCCAATGTATCTCGGGCTCAACTTCCCCTTTCTATGAAATCTTTGCAACCCTTTTGTAGGAGAGATCTTGAGAAACACCTTTTCTCCTGGCTGGAATTCAATGTCTTTCCTGCGATTGTCCGCATAGCTCTTTTGATGTGACTGAGCAGCTTTAATCCTTTCCCGAATAACATCGACCTTGTCACAAGTCATCTGTATCATTTCAGGTCCTAACATTCGACGTTCGCCTACCTCATCCCAATACAAAGGAGTCCTGCACTTCCTACCATATAATGCCTCATACGAAGCCAACCCAATTATAGCTTGGTAACTGTTGTTATCGGCAAACTCCATAAGGGGTATATAATCTTCCCAACTACCACACATTTTCATCGCACATGCCCTGAGAATGTCTTCTAATATCTGTATGGTTCGCTCTGACCGACCATCAGTCTGTGGGTGAAAAGCAGTACTCAAATTTAATTGTGATCCTAAGGCATGCTGGAAGCTTTTCTAAAATCTGGAAGTGAATCTTGGGTCCCTATCTGATACAATGCTCACTGGCACTCCATGCAAGCGCACTATGTTATCTATATAAAGTTGTGCTAATTTGGCCATAGAGAACTTGGTCTTGATGAGAATGAAATGAGCTGTCTTAGTAAGCCGATCAACGATCACCTATATCGCGTCGAGCCCCTTAGGTGTACTTGGTAGTCCGGTGACGAAGTCCATTGTAATCCTTTCCCACTTCCATTCTGGTACTGGGAGTGGCTGAGGAGTACCATAAGGTCAATGCCTCTCAGCTTTTACTTTCTGGCAGGTAAGACAAGTCGCCACATACAGAGTTATGGTGACTTTCATGTTTGGCCACC
This sequence comes from Macadamia integrifolia, assembly GCF_013358625.1. Taxonomy (NCBI): domain Eukaryota; kingdom Viridiplantae; phylum Streptophyta; class Magnoliopsida; order Proteales; family Proteaceae; genus Macadamia; species Macadamia integrifolia. Next base: position 4,686 of record NW_024868640.1, on the reverse strand, counting down.
AGTAACTTTGTTTGAGGTCTTTGTACATCTTGGTACTTCCTGGGTGAAGTGAGTACTCGGAGCCATGTGCTTCTCGCACTATCTTATCTTGTATATCCAAATCGTCGGGTACACACAATCTGCCTCAAAACATCAATGCCCCATCACTGGCTAAAACAAAATCTGGATCGTTCATTGTTTGATCTTGAACCTTGACTCTCATCCGTTACAATTCAGGATCCAAAGGTTGTTTCATTATTACCTCTTGCCTGATAGTCGGATGCACCTGTAGAGTCACCAAGGATATAGTCAACCATTTAAAGTTTTCTAGTTGACCTTCAAACTCTAAGGTTGCTCCTTCATATAAGAGAGCTTCATCCTTTAGCGTCGCCTCATGTACAAGTGGTGGACTGACTGTTAAGTGTGAGAGTGACACAATCTATGCCTTCCGACTCAACACATCTACCACTACATTAGCCTTTCCGGGATGATAATGAATGTCGCAGTCATAATCCTTCATGACCTCAAGCCATCTCCTCTGCCTCATGTTCAAATCCTTCTGGGTGAAAAAGTACTTAAGGCTTTTGTAATCACTGTATATCTCGCACTTCTTCCCATACAAGTAATGTTGCCAAATCTTAAGGGCAAAAATGACTGCAGCTAGTTCCAAGTCATGAGTGGGGTAGTTCTTCTCATACTCCTTTAGTTGTTGGGAAGCATACGTTATCACCTTTCCGCGTTGCATGAGAACACAACCCAACCCAACTCAGGAAGCATCAGTGTAGACTGTCATACCCCCTGTGCCTTCAAGGATGGTCAACACAGGGGCCGACACCAACCTCTTCTTCAATTCCTGGAAACTCTTCTCACATTCCTCTACCCAGTCGAATTTCACACCCATTTTGGTTAATTTAGTCATTGGTGCTGAGATTCGAGCAAAATCTTCAATGAAGCGCCGGTAATATCCAACCAAACCCAAGAAGCTTCTAATTTCAGTGACATGTTTAGGGCTTTCCCACTCTACCACTGCTTTCACCTTATCATGATCCATCTTGATTCCGGCCTTAGACACTACGTGCCCCAGGAATCCAACTTGCTCAAGCCAAAATTCACATTTGTTGTATTTGGCAAACAATCGTTGTTCTCTCAACCTCTGTAACACCATTCTCAAATGTTAGGTGTGCTCCTCTTCTGTCTTGGAGTAGATCAAGATGTCATCAATAAAAATAATTACCCATTTATCAAGGACATCGTGAAATACGCGATTTATTAAATCTATGAATGCTGCCGGTGCATTGGTTAACCCAAAAGATAACACTAGGAACTCATAGTGACCATACTGAGTCCTGAATGCTATCTTGGGTATGTCGCTGCTCTTTATCTTGAGCTGATAATAGCCTGATCTAAGGTCTATCTTTGAAAATACCCTTGCACCCTGCAGTTGGTCAAACAAATCATCAATGCGTGGCAATGGGTACCGGTTCTTAATGGTTAGCTTATTCAATTCCCGGTAATCAATGCACATACGCAAGCGGCCATCCTTCTTCTTGACAAACAATATTGGGGCACCCTAAGGTGAGACACTTGGGCGAATAAACCCCTTCTCCAACAATTCTTGCAACTGCATCTGCAACTCCTTCAGTTCGGCTGGTGCCATCCGGTATGGGGCTTTAGACACTGGAGCTGCTCCAGGAACTAAGTCTATGGCAAACTCCAACTCTCTATCAGGCGGTAAATGCATTAGATCATCTGGAAAGACGTCGGGAAACTCTTTAACCACCTTTACCTCTTCTAGAGGTGTAATCCTTGCATCAACATCAAGTACCGATGCTAAGTAGCCCTGACATCCACTCTCCAACAACTTTACCACTTGAAGGGCAGAGACGAGGACCTTTCTTGCCCGTTTCATTTTATCTACTCGGTATACCAATTCTCTTCCTTCGTCATCTGTCACCCTAATCAGCTTTTCAGCACACATCACATTAGCTCGATGAGCCGACAACCAATCCATGCCCAGTATAACATCAAAATTCTGCATATTGAACTTAATGAGTTGTGCATCAAAGTTCTTCCCACTAATTTCCACTGGGCACGGCCCATACACCTCCTTCAACTGTGTAACTTTACCAGTAGGCATACTAACAATCATCCCATGATCTAGGGTCCTGGGTGACATACCAAGTTTCTCAGCGAATCTCTTAGATATGAATGAATGTGTAGCTCCTAAATCGAATAAAACATAGGCTGGTATACCCGATATAGATAGGACACCTAGTGTAACAATGCATATAATTTCAGCAGGTCATCAATATTTAACATAAGGAAATTCTTAATTTAAAATGTACCTGCTACCACTTCTGTGCTAGCCTCAACTTCCTCAGCTGATAGGGCATACATCCTTCCCTGCGGTTGATTCCCTCGAGTTAGGGGAGGTTGGTATGCAGAGGGCTGACTGGAGGGCAAGGCTGGTCTAACCCGACAGTCTTTTGCATAGTGCCCATAGGAATGGTAGTTGAAGCAACGGATCTGAGATGCTGAAACTGGGGCGGGGCCCCTCTACACTTGACCCGTTAAAGATGGAGGTCGGGGTGGCCTTGGAACTGTAGGTACCGCACTAGTGTTTGGGCGGAAGGATGTAGAGCCCAAACCACCATCCGGTCGAAGAGGGTAGCTAGATGGCCTATAAGGTTGCCTATATGTAGGCCCAGAACTATACGACCCACGGTATGCCTTGGAGGAGTTGCCCATATCCGGAAATGGATTTGTTCTCTTCCACAGTCCAGGTGTGAGAGGTTGTTCTCCCTTCTGCTTATCCTCCATGGTCTTGGCCTTCTGCACAATCTGGCCATAGTCGGTCAAATATAAGACCTCAAGTATAGTCCCAATGGATGCCTTTAGACCCTTCAGAAATCTTGCAGTCTTTTCTTCAGCTGTCCTCATATGCCTAGGGACAAAATGGAACAAGCTCTCAAACTGCTGCTGATACTCAAGGATAGTCTTACCTCCTTGAGTTAAGGCCATAAATTCCGTCTCCTTACGGTATTTGAAGCTGCGTGGGTAATGATTGTCTAAGAACAACTCATTGAACTGTTCCCAGGTGGGTTCCGGATGGGCGGCCAACAATATGGGCTTAGAGGCTTGCCACCAAGAGTTGGCCTCCTTCTTGAGTTGCAACCCCGCACAAATGAGTTTCTATGCATCAATGCACTCAATCACCTCAAATATTTTCTCCAGCTCTTGGATCCATTGGTTCGGTTCCAGAGGATCACTCCCCACTTTATAGAATACAGGTGGCAAGTTCCTCTTGAATGACTCCACTACCTTTGACGTATTATTTGTCATCGGGTAATTAGGAGCATAAGCTGGATAGTAAGGGTATGGAGGGGGCACCCCATACAGAGGAACGCCGAATGGTGGAATTGGAGGTGTACCTCCCACTTGTGGCCCTTACCAGACCCTACAGGCAGGTCCTGTGGAGTAAGTATCTGGGGAGCTTGACCAGTTTGAGAAAGGTCCAATTGTTGCTGTATAGCAGCCATAAATGCTTGTTGTTGCTGAAGCATTTGTTGCTGGAAAGCCTGTTGTGACTGCTGAATTATGGTAGCAACATCCCCCGGAGTAATAACCGGTGGAGGGTCCGGAAGTGTAGTCATAGGTGGATCCACATGTGCCCCACCCTAACCAAAGGTCTCCGGAGGTTGTGGAAGTGGGGTTTGCCCCACAGAGCGGGACCCCCTGGGATTCGGTGGTCGACCGACCGGATGAGGACCACGCGGGGTACCTCGTGCATTGCTACCGGATCTAGTACGTACCATCGTATCCCTGTACCCGGAACATATCATACATCACATTGGTTAAACACCATAGAATTGATATCGGCGCATAATTATATGCCAACACGTAGGGTATTATAGTGTATGATAGTTTGCAGCTAACAGCAACTTAATTCCAAAAATACGGGGCTAGTGCTTCAACAAGTATGACAATGGTCCCACTCAACCATAATGTATTATTATAAGAATAATAATAATAATTATTATTATATTAATAATAATCATAAAATATTAACCCTATTTTTCAAGTTTTCTCTCAACCGGTGGGCTACCACCGGTGGGCTGGTTGGGCCGCCGGTCGGCCCGTCGGTCCAAATCTTTAATCGGCGGGCTGACACCAGTGGGCCAAGGTCAGCCCTCCGGTCCTCCCCGAGCAGAAATTTTCAAACAGGGCATTTAAGCCCCTGTTCTTCCCTATTTCTCTCATTTTTCCCTCTCTCTCTCTCTCTCAGGCGATTTTGGAGAGCTTCTTGACGCTTCCACTCGCGATCTCACTCAACGATCCGGCGCTTTTAGGAAGATTCAACCCCTCTACTTACAAGTAAGTTTCTTCCTCATTTCCTTCTCAGATCTTGAAATTTGGGGGTAGAACTCATGAGTAGTCTTCAATCTCCATTCCTTTCTGTGTTTCTTTCCATAGAACAATGTTTTCATGTGAATGTGATGTTTCTCTTGCGATTTATTTCTAGTTTTAGGATTTACTCCATTTTTGAGAGAAACCCCAACCGTGCCCTAGTTTTCTCAAATTTGGGGATTTCTTCAATTTCTGCTCTTTTCTTCCCAATTAATAACTCAAATGCAATGCATTATGTTTGATTTGTACTTAACATGCTGTGGAGATCATGGAAAGTCCCTTATGCTTGGAATCCCATTT